>NC_085140.1:5970156-6270156 GCF_024139115.2 Armigeres subalbatus | reverse complement strand
CAGTACGAACTTCCTTGCATCTTGCGTGATTTGCTACGGTGCCCATAATAGTTTCTGATTCTCTTTCCGTACCGTATTCACACAGCCGGGCTGTAGCACCAACTCTGGTTATGTACGCCGAGTCAGATTCCCCTTGCTTTTGGAACATAAGGGCTAGTTTTCGTCGCTGCAACATTATATCCGAGCCGGATCCGAAATAGGTTTTTAATCGGTACATCGCGTTCGAGAAAGGGTTTGAAACGACATCTGGTGCATTTTCGTCTGATTTGGTGTTCCTGAATATGTCCAGTAATAGGATTCCCGCCTTCACCTTGAAAATCATGTATTTAGTTGGTTCATCAGAAATACCAGCAAGCTGCATCGAATCCTCCAGCAAATCCCTCCATTGATCAAATGCGTGTCGCTGAATCTCTCCATCATCACCGATAGGCTTGCACTCCGGGACATTAACAGATGAGATCGATAGCTGGTTTATCGAGGACATAAATCGAGAATCGTCAAAAGGAACCGACTTGTCACGCTGGGTACTATGTGGCCTGAAGTGAACACTAATGTCGCTCAAGCTCTGATCATCGACTTCACTGGTCGTCCCAGCTGTCACAGACGAAGGCTTGTTTGATGTTTCAAGCAGCTCTTTTTCCTTTCGAATTTTCTCCAACTCCTTACGTAGCTCAGCAGTTAGAGACTTTTCAGCTTCCAATTCACTTGCCATTGCATCAAAATCCTTGGAAACATGGTCGTCTGCCTGCTTTCTCTCGTCTTTCATCTTTAGCGCGCCACCTTTCGTTATCGGCACTTTCTTTTCTCCTCCCAAGAATCCACGCTTTAGACTTCTTTTCTTGTTTGTCATTTTCCTGTAGGAAAAAATACATATAAGAACTTGCTCCCTACGCACATATGTTCATACTCAGTACAGTGTAATTTGCGGTTAATTTGCATTCATCCATTAACTTATCGCTATTCCAGTGATTTTTTTTTTTGTAAAGTATATAAGTATTTTTTATGCTCTAAACACAAAAGCATAGCAAGTTTGTCTTTCGAGCTTTTCATCACCACAACTGTGCCATGATGAGCAAACCTATTTTATGTTATTTTCTTAACTTTGTGTCATGTTAAGCCTACTGGTTATCCAGCCTACTCAACACCATCGCAACAGTATTTTTTTATTATTATTACTCAACTACCAGCATGAAACTTGTTACAATAAGCGTCTTTTGTTTTTTTTTATAAGAAAAATATGACTGTCATAGCGAGTTGTTTTCCTTTTTTATGTCTAAATCGCCATCAATATGACATGATCGTTTCTATCGTTTTTTTATGCGTTGTGTCATGTTAAGCCTTTATTCAGTCACTTAACACCACATTTACTTTACTATTTTAAATATTCAACTTTTCACCATATAGTCGCCATTGTTACTGCGATATATATATATATTTTTATTATTCGTAATAACTCTATGTTAAATGCAAATGTTCGTTAACTGTTACATGGCCGCAATACTTACAATGTGGGAGCGTACGCAGCGCCATTGTGGTGATTTTCTTCCGAATTTCCTTCCATTTTCACTCAATAAAACGTTGAACGTCGAGTACCGTCTTGTCTCTCCTAAACTAGTTTTCAGAATGACTGTACTCGTCCAACTCAAATTGCACAAACCCTTGATTTTTCACACACAACCCTAAAGTTATCCAACCAATACGGTTACACAAACTATCAGAACGAATCCATTTTTATTTGAACGCAATTCAAGTTATACATATTTAATCTTCTAAATCAGAAAGTTTACTCACAGAACTTTTTCTAACGTCTTTCTAACTTTCACCTCAAAGCTTTCAATTTTCCCCTCACAGATTAAACTTTGAATGATTCGATATAAATAACCATGAACGCCCAATACTCCCATTTATTCAGCAATTTATGAACGCGCATATTTTTCTAGTATCTGTCAGTCTCTTTCGCGTTTGTTTTGATCTATAGGAAAAGGTTTGTCATTTTGATTAGTTCAGAACAGGTGCAGAATCAAAGCAATCGGTGAGTAAATCATTAGTTATTTTTAATATGTTTTATTTATTCTAGCATCTTCTGTCTTATCTACTACAGCTCGGAGCCTCCTTTCAAGAGGCTCGGAAGCCTCCTTTCAAGAGGCCCGGAAGCCTCCTTTCAAGAATTCCTCCAGGAATTCCTCTGGAGGTTCATCCAGGAAGTTTCTCCAGGAATTCCTCCGGAAGTTACAATGTACATGTACAATTATGTAAAATTACAATTTAGCAAAATTTGGAATTTGCAATTCTACAAAAAATGTAAGCTTTCTATACAGATTTTGTATTAAAATTTTTCGAAATTGCATCTGCCAAAATTTTAAACAGTTTCCGTAAGGTTATTATGCAGAGCTGTTTCAAAATCTGCCCTCCGCTGGTTGTGTATGGGGTAGTAGCTTCTCCCTATCTCTCACTACGCCCATGATTTGGACGCTTATCATTGTCTCCTTCGTCTTCTCGTTCTCTACCAACCAATCTAATTCCATTGTTGACCAACAAGTTAAGCACTCTGGGAAAAATTAAAAACCGCCTTCGATCGAAGCAGTCAGACTGCCATCTGTAGCGCACCCATTTGGGTTGAAAAACTATGAAATTTTATGACTCCACTCCTTTATGCGCGCTCACGCGATGGGAAGCCATTACTCAAGCACACAAGTCCCGATTTGGCGGAGCGGTTTGCTCCAAGACGTCCACAGAATAATGCGCCAATGCCGTGAACAAAAACAAAAAGCTAGGTGGCGATGTATCGAACTTGTTTCACCGATCCATAGAATTTGCTACCGATTTGGAGAGGAGTTGACCTCCGCCAAGACGCTGCTGGCCGAAGCGCCGCTGTTTATGTAAATTGCAATTTGACCTGTTTGGCAGTGGATCCGCTGTGCTCCAAGCCGGAATTATCGATGGCAGCGGCAGTCCGAGCAGGACACGGATATGCCCGGAACACGCAAATGTCACATTGTGTATAGTCTGTCACGGTTGTCGGCAGTTGTAGTGGACAGATGATACGCATATTGGCAGTTACCGCAAGCAAACAATAGCTGCTGACTCGGTCGGATGCGAACCGAGGGCATGTTACCGCGGAAGCGCGAAACATATTATTATCAATTTAACCAATAAATTTCAGAAACAGAAATCATATACATGTTAAATACGCATAATTACAGTGTTCCCCGGGAATGCAATTCGCTGTGGCGGTGGCGGACGATATGGCGTTTGACGGAAGTGGACCAAAATTGAATTGGCTGCCGTGAAATTCAGAACAGAGACACACAGGGAGTGAAATTGGAAATATCAATAGATTTTCCAGGGATGGAATTTGTAAACGTGACATATGCTAAGAAATGTAACAGAAGATTATTCTATGTTTCCAGTGAAGATTGGTTGCGTACCTTAGTAGGGTAAGACGGTATAATATGCCCCCCCTAAGGCAACTCCTTGATAACTTTTTACTTTTAAAATCAATTTATGCAAACTTTGTGTTATTTGGTAGTCCAGGAAGTCGAAATAGCATTGCCCGTGAGTATTCATATAAAAATATTTCAGTTAACACGTAATAAAGCTTTTTTGAAAAGTTGTGAAAAAATGAATTTTAAAAAGTGCCTGGGCAATACGCCCCACCTCAACCAAAGACGTTTAATTGCCCTTCATTAGTATTTTATCAATCCCATAATAAAAAGGCTACAAATCCTTATGCGCTTGACATTAAAAAACCAACATAGGTCCATTCAAGCAGGTGTGAATTACATTTCAATATTTTCCATACAATTTGGAAGCAACTGCTGCAGGCTCGCTGCGCTTGTGTCCAGTTGGTAAGGGCATATCGTCCTGCCTACACTGGGGCGTTTTGGCCAGTGAAACAAGTTTTCGAAAATCGTTAAATTTTGAAGATGGAAGCAATTTTATATCATATTAACCACTGAGAAACGTAATTTTGTTGCCAGTATGCCAGAGTCGCTCCAGAATGTTGAGTAAACAAACATGAAAAGTTACATCAAATCTGTAACATTTTGTATTTTGCTATTATTTTCATTGTGTAATATAAAAATACTTCCACATTCACATAGTATGATGGGTTTACATATACCTATAGGTACCAACTGTTTTTGACCCTTAATTAGTTATAGTTTTCTAGAAATCAAAGGGGGGCGTTTTGGCCAGGTGGGGCGCATTACCGTCTTACCCTACATTTTTTGACAGCCAATTAAAAATCTATCAAACAAAAACAGATTCAAGTGAAATACAATGCATGTTACGAGGTGCGTTTTAATCAGCTAATAAATCTGCGACGTAATGACGTCAACGATTCTGTGAGCTTCTATCCAACTTCTCAAAAGGACAATTATATAAAGTGGCTTATCTTTATTTGGTGTAAGTTACATCCATGGCCAAATTATAGAACAAAAACCAACACACATAGGTATAATGCCGAGGAAGAAGGCATAAAGGGGCTCGGGGAGGATACATTCCCGTGGGCACACCGCCGCTAATCGCGATTCAGTCCAAAAATTAGTTTGATTTACATTTCAGATGGGACTAATTTGCCATTAGCAACGGCAAAGGTATGTGAAACGCTTTTCACGTGGGAGCATTCGACGGTTTGTTCACCAGTCCTACTATTGTCACCCATGCTGGATGTGGAGAATATGGGCTCCATCGTCGTCGCCACCGACTGTCGCCGTAATCTGCAGTCGGAGCTGGAAAAGCTGGAGTGTTGTGTAGGTATACCAACATGATGACAAGCACAATGCAATGCAATGCCATGTCGGTGGTTGGTAGGTTCGGGTGGTGAACTGATTATATACACTTTAATGACGAGTACAACTTTGTTGGTGCCGTTGCTGCGGCTAAAGCTCAGATAAAACTCCCGGCAAGCGAAGAGTTGTGCAGATGCAGGCATTGCAGCAGCAGCAGCGGTGGTGTACCTCCATATGCAATTCTGCTCCTCATTATGTACATAAGAGAAAATATGAGAGACGACGACATTGCACGGACTTAAAACTGCATTGGCACCGTTTGGCATATCCATACGTAACTAAATGCACGGATGTAGCTGTATGCATCGTGGAATCGAGGCTCGGCGACCGGCTGTGGTGTCGAGGCAAAAGTGCATAAATATACATTTTCCGCTTTGGTGCAGCATAAAATCGTATGAAATGTGATTGACATATATTTTTTTAGGGGATCATCATTTAGATGAAGCGATATCGCGAGAAAGTGTTTCAGTTTCATAAAACTTTAGCACCTGATTGCTAGCAGGGAAGCCTTGGATTCGTTGGAGTATTTTCAAACGACACTAACAATGTTCTGCACGCTAAGGAGAGACTATCACTATTGTATATACATCAATCCTATTGGAGCTTATATTTTGAATACAGTATACATGATAAAACGGTGGTCTTATAAAACAGGGCAGTTTAACAAGAACTTTGAAAGTCTATCATTTCGAGGAATTGAATACAGTCACGTTTTCTGGAACGTTCTGGAAAACGCGACTGGTGTTCCCGAATCCATGAATTAAATCACGGTGTGTTTTTGCAGGTTCACAAATTTGGGAACTTTTTTTTTGTGTGTATGTAAAACTCAATGTTTTTTATGTTTGTATGTATGCTCCAGCAAAACTTCTGAACCCGTTTACCGATTTCAACCAAATTTGGAACACACATTCTTAACCTTAAGGATACGACGATAGGGGAGGGTGAGGTGCACGGTGAAAAAGGGGTGGGTGAGGATATAAATATAAATACCCCTTTATAAGAAAATGAGCAATTTAGTTTAACTTTTGGAACCCTTGACCAATTTCGACTAAATTCAGAACACATAATCTTTGACGACGATAGGGGTTAGAGACGCTCTTTGGAAAAGAGGGATCAAATCAGTGTAACTTCTGAATCTTTTGGCCGATTTCAACCAATCTTGGAACACACATTCTTTATATTAAGAAGACGACGATAGTGGGGTTAGGAATGATATTTGGAGAACAGGGAAGGTTGTGGAGGCACTGGTATTGTTCATCTATTAACACGTACGTCCCCAACCCCCATTTTACGACAAAACTCAAAATTCAAAACCACGCAGCTCAGCCAATTTCTAACGGATTTTCAAGCAATTTTCTGGAATCAATCACAAAATTCCTATAGTTTTAGGAACCGAGGTCATTTTTTGTGCAATGGCCATGGTTCCGGATATATTCCGGGGAGTACTGGGGTTACCTCCCTCCCGGAAAAAATGCTCACTGGCAGATCGGCTTCGAAATCCATCGTGCGACATGTCAAACTTCATGATTTTGCAATGGCCAATTTTCGTTCAATCTTGGAACCCATCTTGCTACATGTCAAACTTCATGATTTTGCAAAACAAGCACACTGGAGTACATTTCGGCGACTTTCGATCGAACTGGCCACCCTCCGGGTACTTCCAGGGCCTGATTCCCTCAAGGAAGTGGCCAATTTTCGTTCAATCTTGGAACCCATCTTGCGACATGTCAAACTTCATGATTTTGCAAAACAAGTACACTGGAGCACATTTCGGCGACTTTCGATCGAATTGGCCACCCTCCGGGTACTTCCAGGGCCTGGTTCCATTGGAGAAGTGGCCAATTTTCGTTCAATCTTGGAACCCATCTTGCGACATGTCAAACTTCATGATTTTGCAAAACAAGTACACTGGAGTCCATTTCGGTGATTTTCGATCGAATTGGCCACCTTCCGGGTACTTTCAGGTAGACCTGTGCGCTGACTAAAATTTTATCGGCGGTTGCGTGATAGATCATTTTCAGGCAGTAACGGCGGCGTCACGCCGTTGGTGATCAGCGGTTGCGTGGATCGGCGTGAACCAGTTTCAAGCACCAAAATTTCTTCAGAAGTTCATCAAGGAATTCTTCCAGAAGTCCCTCCATCAGTTTTTTAAAAGATCGTCAAGAAATTCCTTTGGACATTCCTCCGTAAGTGCCTCTGAAAAGTTCCTCCATAAACTTTTCCCGGATTTAGTCTGGAAGTTCCTTCAGGAATTCCTCCGAAGCTCCTCCAGATATTCATCAGGAAGTTCCTCCAGGAATTCCTCCAGAAGATCCTCCGGGAATTCCTCCAGAAGTTTCTCCAGGAATTCCTCCGGAAGTTTCTCCATGAATTCCTCCGGAAGTTCTTCCAGGAATTCCTCCGGAAACTGGAATTGACCACCTGGAATTCCAGGAATTTTTGGAGGATTTTCCGTATGAATTTCTGGAGGAACTTCCGGGGGAATTCCTGGTGGAACATACAGGATAAATCCTAAAGGAACTTCCGGAAGAATTCTCGGAGGAACGTCGGCAGGAATTCCTGGAGGAACTTCCGGAAGAATTACTAGAAAAACTTCGGGAGGAAGTACTGGAGGAACTTTCGGAGGAATTCCTGGAGGAACTTCCGGAGGAATTCCTGGATGAACTTCCGGAGGAATTCCTGGAGGAACTTCCGGAGGAATTCCTGGAGGAACTTCCGGAGGAATTCCTGGAGGAACTTCCGGAGGAATTCCTGGAGGAACTTCCGGAGGAATTCCTGGAGGAACTTCCGGAGGAATTCCTGGAGGAACTTCCGGAGGAATTCCTGGAGGAACTTCCGGAGGAATTCCTGGAGGAATTTCCGGAGGAATTCCTGGAGGAACTTCCGGAGGAATTCCTGGAGGAACTTCCGGAGGAATTCCTGGAGGAACTTCCGGAGGAATTCCTGGAGGAACTTCCGGAGGAACTCCTGGAGGAACTTCCGGAGGAACTCCTGGAGGAACTTCCGGAGGAACTCCTGGAGGAACTTCCGGAGGAATTCCTGGAGGAACTTCCGGAGGAATTCCTTGAGGAACTTCCGGAGGAATTCCTGGAGGAACTTCCGGAGGAATTCCTGGAGGAACTTCCGGAGGAATTCCTGGAGGAACTTCCGGAGGAATTCCTGGAGGAACTTCCGAAGAATTCCTGGAGGAACTTCCGGAGGAATTCCTGGAGGAACTTCCGGAGGAATTCCTGGAGGAACTTCCGGAGGAATTCCTGGAGGAACTTCCGGAGGAATTCCTGGAGGAACTTCCGGAGGAATTCCTGGAGGAACTTCCGGAGGAATTCCTGGAGGAACTTCCGGAGGAATTCCTGGAGGAACTTCCGGAGGAATTCCTGGAGGAACTTCCGGAGGAATTCCTGGAGGAACTTCCGGAGGAATTCCTGGAGGAACTTCCGGAGGAATTCCTGGAGGAACTTCCGAGGAATTCCTGGAGGAACTTCCGGAGGAATTCCTGGAGGAACTTCCGGAGGAATTCCTGGAGGAACTTCCGGAGGAATTCCTGGAGGAACTTCCGGAGGAATTCCTGGAGGAACTTCCGGAGGAATTCCTGGAGGAACTTCCGGAGGAATTCCTGGAGGAACTTCCGGAGGAATTCTGGAGGAACTTCCGGAGGAATTCCTGGAGGAACTTCCGGAGGAATTCCTGGAGGAACTTCCGAGGAATTCCTGGAGGAACTTCCGGAGGAATTCCTGGAGGAACTTCGGAGGAATTCCTGGAGGAACTTCCGGAGGAATTCCTGGAGGAACTTCCGGAGGAATTCCTGGAGGAACTTCGGAGGAATTCCTGGAGGAACTTCCGGAGGAATTCCTGGAGGAACTTCGGAGGAATTCCTGGAGGAACTTCCGGAGGAATTCCTGGAGGAACTTCCAGAGGAATTCCTGGAGGAACTTCCGGAGGAATTCCTGGAGGAACTTCCGGAGGAATTCCTGGAGGAACTTCCGGAGGAATTCCTGGAGGAACATCCGGAGGAATTTTCTGGGGGAACTTCGGAGGGAATTCCTGGAGGAACTTCCGGAGGAATTCCTGGAGGAACTTCCGGAGGAATTCCTGGAGGAACTTCGGAGGAATTCCTGGAGGAACTTCCGGAGGAATTCCTGGAGGAACTTCCGGAGGAATTCCTGGAGGAACTTCCGGAGGAATTCCTGGAGGAACTTCCGGAGGAATTCCTGGAGGAACTTCCGGAGGAATTCCTGGAGGAACTTCCGGAGGAATTCCTGGAGGAACTTCCGGAGGAATTCCTGGAGGAACTTCCGGAGGAATTCCTGGAGGAACTTCCGGAGGAATTCCTGGAGGAACTTCCGGAGGAATTCCTGGAGGAACTTCCGGAGGAATTCCTGGAGGAACTTCCGGAGGAATTCCTGGAGGAACTTCCGGAGGAATTCCTGGAGGAACTTCCGGAGGAATTCCTGGAGGAACTTCCGGAGGAATTCCTGGAGGAACTTCCGGAGGAATTCCTGGAGGAACTTCCGGAGGAATTCCTGAAGGAACTTCCGGAGGAATTCCTGGAGGAACTTCCGGAGGAACTCCTGGAGGAACTTCCGGAGGAACTCCTGGAGGAACTTCCGGAGGAATTCCTGGAGGAACTTCCGGAGGAATTCCTGGAGGAACTTCCGGAGGAATTCCTGGAGGAATTCTTGAAGAAGCTTCCTGAAGAAACTTCCAGACGAAATCCGGGAGGAGCATCTGGAGGTATTTCCCAGATGCACTTATGGGTGAATATCTGGAGGAATGTCCAAAGGAATTTTTTCGACGATCTTTTGAAAAAACTCGTGGAGGAACTTCTGGAAGAATTCCTGGAGGAACTTCTGAAGAAATTTTGGCGCCTGAAACTGGTTCACGACGATCCACGCCGCCGTCAATCATCAAGGGCGTAATGGCGTCACGCCGCGGCTGCTGGCTGAAAATTATCTATCCACCACCGGTAATATTTCAATCAACGCACATGTCTACCTGGAAGTACCTGAACTCCAGTGACCATTTTTTCCGGGAGGGAGGTAACCCCAGTACTCCCCGGAATATATCCGGAACCATGGCCATTGCACAAAAAATAATCTCGGTTCCTAAAACTATATGAATTTTGTGATCGATTCCAGAAGATTGCTTGAAAATCCGTTAGAAATTGCCTGAGTTGCGTGGTTTTGAATTTTGAGTTTTGTCGTAAAATGGGGGTTGGGGACGTACGTGTTAATCTTTCCGTCTCCAACGTCTCTTTGAAGGGCTTTCAAAAATCTAAACTGCTGTAAAAGTCGCATTTCTTGACCGATTCTTTCGCAACAAGTTGCATTCCATCCGGATGGATCCCAATTTTAGATTTAAACTAGTTTCGAGGCTATTCACAGTACGGTTCCAGAATTTCTCCAGATTCCGTTGGGGTCAGCTGTCCCCGGAATAAGTGGCCATTTACAATTTTTAGTTAAAACAGGTCGTGCGACACCTCAAACTTCATGATTTCATGGCCCATTCGGATTGAATCCGGCCACATCGGTCACAATCCGAGGACTAACCAACCAATGGCCATTTTCTAAATTGATTCAAAATAGGTCGTGCGACACCTCAAACTTCATGATTTTACAAAGCAATGATGGGAATGATATTTTTAGGGTTCCTGGCCTACTCGGACTCAATCTGGCCTCATCGGTCACGATCCAGGGACCTACGGGAATGGCCATTTTCTAAATTGGTTCAAAATAGGTCTTGCGACACCTCAAACTTCATGATTTCACAAACCAATGATGGGAATGATGTTTTCAGGGTTCCTGGCCCATTCGGATTCAATCCGGCCACATCGGTCACAATCCGGGGACCAACCGAATGGCCATTTTCTAAATTGGTTCAAAATAGGTCTTGCGACACCTCAAACTTCATGATTTTACAAAGCAATGATGGGAATGATATTTTTAGGGTTCCTGGCCCACTTGGATCTATTCCGGCCACAATCCGGAGGACCTACGGAACGGCCATTTTCTAAATTGATTCAAAATAGGTCGTGCAACACCTCAAACTTCATGATTTCACAAAGCAATGATGGGAATAATATTTTTAGGATTCCTGGCCCACTCGGATTCAATCCGGCCACATCGGTTATAATCCGGGGACTAACAATGGCCATTTTCTAAATTGATTCAAAATAGGTCGTGTGACACCTCAAACTTCATGATTTTACAAAGCAATGATGGGAATGATACAGGTAGGGGCAAAACAACTCGAAAAATTTCGGGCTCAAGAATCCTCCTTGAAATCTTCTAGAAGCTCCCCTGGGAACTTCTAAATTCCTCCGGAAAGTTATCCACATATTCCTCTGAAAATTGTTCGAAAATTTTTCTCATTTAATTGTAATTTCTCCTTATCTAAATTTGTTTTTTTTTAGGAAATTCATGAGGAAATTCCTTGAAGATTTCTTTTCTTCTCCAAATTTTTTCTTCTAGACATTTCTTTGGCTATTCTTCCAGAAAAATCTCCGTCCTTTCCTTCAGGAATACATTCGAGAGTTCCTTCAAGAATAAAACGGAATTTCTTCCCAACATTCAGCTAGAAGTTTCTTCAGAAATTAATGACGGAAATCCTCCGGTTTCGCTCCATAATTTCACTTGTAAATGTATAAGAAATTCCTTCGGAAATTCTTCTAGGAACTTCTCCGGGAATCCCTCCAGGAACTGTTCCTTTAATTCCTCCAGGAAAACTTTCAGGAGTTTTTCCGGGAATACCTCCATAAATTTAATAGCGAAATCCTCTAGGATTTCATTCTGGAATTCTTTCCGCTATTACTTCAGAATATCCTTCAAGAATTCATCTAAAAATTTCTTTAGAAATTCCTCCAGGAATTCGTCCATGTATTTCCTCGGAAGTTCTTCCAGGTATTTTCCCGTGAATAGCTTTAGGTTCTTCTCCAGGAATTTCTCCCGATTTTTTACCGCGGAATTGTCCTTGAGTGCTTTCCGGACACCACTAGAAATTTACTCCAGAATTTCATTCGGATATTAATTTGAGAGTTGCTACAAGATATCTTCCAAGAGTTCTTCCAGAAATTTCTTCAGAACTAACCTCCGGAAATTCATCCGGTAATTTCTTCAGCATTTCATCTGAGAATTTCTGCATTAGTTCCTCCTGGTATTTTTCCGGGAATTCCTTCAGATATTTATCCAGAAATTCCTTCATGAACTTCTGAATTAGTTCAGGACTTCCTTGTGAGAATTCTTCCGGAAGTGCTTGTGGGAGTTCCTTCGGGAGCTCCTCTAGGAGTTTTTCCAAGAGTTCCTCCTGGAATCCCTCCAAGAACTTCACAGGGAATCCCTGGAGGATATATGGCAGGAATTTCACGGGAAATGGGATTTCGGAAGTTCCTTTAGAAATTCAACTCCGGGTATTCCAACGGCGTTCCGTTACGCTGGGATATGGATACTCTGAAGTAGTGCGTAACGGTGTAAATCCGGTCATATCGCCAGGCTCGGTACACCACTGAAGCTGACAATATAACGTCCCTAACCCCGAATCCCAAGGTGTCAGGCTACCCGTGCTGAGGGGATGAATGGCCTGGGGGGGTGAAACAATTAGCCAGGCAGTTAACGGAGCTTGTAATGCTGGGTAGACACTCTTCGTGTTGCATTACGGAGTAAGATCTACCACACTGTGCTCTAGTTCTTACTATTCTTGTTAATACTTATGAGTGATGGTCGGAAGAGTAGGGAACGACTACAATTTGCTTTTAGATGACCCATTTTTTGCTCCTTTTGGATGGAGTCAATGGAGTAAATTGTAAAAACATAACTCAACCTTAGGCTGGTTTTCGAAGCCGACGACATGAATCTCCAAGCTCCAGAGCGCTGATTAATTAGGAAAGAAGCGGATACGAATTTGGTGGGTCTGCTGAACCCTCTGACTGATAAGAGCTCTGTGTAAAGGTGAGATTCGGAAATGCCAAACGCAATGAAATCAGATCTCTATACAAAAACGAATTCGGAACTCATAAGAAGAAGCAAAAATATGTTTGAACTTCAGTACCGATGCATGGTCAAAATCAGTATTATCCCACTTATTGTTGAGCCGAAACTGATTGAGAGGCGCGCCTTTGAGAGTTGGTATAAGCCATTTTTCGAAGGGTATAAATAGCGGTACCTTAATCTAAAGAGGCCTTACATTAAGCTTGAGAAATATATGAATAAAAAATGACTACTTCATTTCTTCTCAATAGAAATGGAGCAGAAAGACATGCACTAAACAAATGACACGGGTATACTACAAAAGTTCAATGAAATGGACGCAGTGGTTCATCCCGAACAAAAAAAAATCCAACGGCTGTTTCTCTGAAAATTCCTCCGGTAGTTCCAGCAGTAGCTCCTCCGGGAATTCATTCAGGCTTTTTTTTGGGAATTTATCTACAAAATCCTTCAGAAGTTCCTCGGAGAATTTCTCTGGGAGTTCTGTTGACGAAACTGTTTTACGTGCCGCACGGACGCTGGAAACCAGTAAGCGGGGAATCAATAATAAAGGAGAAGGATTCGCCGCTCCGATCAACCGATTCCCCAAAAAACATGGACGTGAAACACTTTGATACAATAATAATCAACCCCGGAATTGACAACAGGCCACACGCAATCATCACCGTTTTAGGACGAGAGCCTATTGCATTGCTGGATAGTGGTGTGAATTGTTCGCTACTAGGAGGAAATTACACAAATATAGTAGAAGCGATTGCAGGCGGCATAAAGACAGCAGATGGGACTCGCCACTCCGTTACCAATTACGTACGACTTCCAATAGCTTACACCAATCGAAACAAAATGCTGTAAGCTCTACTAATTCCATCGATTCCAGACTACATCGTCTTAGGCATGGACTTTTGGAACAAGTTTGGCTTCAAACCCACGTGCTATATGCTACACGGCACGACAACTGCGCCTCATACTTGGCGGCGTGGTGAAAAATGGTGAATGGCGCAGACGCATGAATCACGAGTTGTACCTAGTGTACAAAAACGTAGACATTGCAGGCTGATAAAATACGGCAGATCACAGTGGGCTAGATATGTAGGACATATGCCGGAAGAGATACCAGCAAAAAACGATTTAGATGATCCGGAAAAGGACGTCAGCTCTGGGGTAGGCCACGCACTCTCTCTGTGTGCAATCGTGGATGATGCGCGTGCTGCCGGCGTGCAGGGAGACTGACGACTGGCGGCCCAAGAACGAACGACCTCTAATAAGATATTACGTTCGGTTTTGCTCCGGACAACACGGAGTGTAAGATCATGATAGGTATAGGTAAAGGTAGCTTTGCAGAATTGTATATGCCAAGATTTTTTTTATACAACTCGACAGACTCGATACAGACTCGACAAGTCGAGTCGAGAAGTCGAGTCAAGTACGAGACACTGAAGACGACCACACAGTTGTGGTCGAAATACGTATCTGCAAAGATAACGAAAATTAACTGGTGGAATTAAATGGAGAGTGCTTAATTCGTCTTAGACGGATAAAAAATCACTTTTTTTTATGAGGTTGTCTTGTCCCTTAAATCAAAATCTCTTCACGATACCTTAATAACTTGCGAAATAGAATAGTTCTTTTCATCTAGCATCTCTGACTTGCAATTTGTCATTGATAAAATTTTGTAGCATAAATCAAAACTTAAATTGTTCTTCATTTAGTGAATCAATGCTGCACGTCTCCTTAATTGTTCATATCTCAAAATATACCACTTCAGAAAAAGGCCAATGTCTCAACTGGACGGAAAAGAAAACCAAGAAGGTGCGATGAAAGCCCGCAACCAATAATAATATCGCATATCCCGCCGGCAAATGAGCGTGCAAAATAAAACGGCTGAAATGCGCGAGTCCAGTAGTGTTGACGACAGCGACTTGTCCAAACTCGTTTTCCGCCACTTCTTCGCACTTGAGAAATACGCTCAGGCCAAGCAAGCAGAGCGTGTGTCCCGGCCGGATCGTCGTCGTCCACACCTCGGCCAGCCAGCCCCACAGTCAGTGCTGGGCGCACATCGAGCGAGAAATTGGCTGAGCAGGGAGCGATCATTAGCGTTTCTCCAGTTCCACTTCTTTTGAAAGCTTTATTTCCCGCATTGCTGTGGCTGATCCTCGCGCGCAGCCCGGCCGCTGACCTGTTCACGACCTGCCCCGGCTGCTGGCGAGGAGCGTGCGTGCGCGAGCGTAACCAGTCTGTGACGTCCGTGTATTCGCGGTTCGATCTCCGAGGGATATTAATTTAACACTCGGTCTGTATATCATTCGCTCGATGCTTCACCCCTTTTACTGTCAGGCTAATGGTGGAGTGGCTCCACCAACTACTGGAAGAGTTTATTGTTTAATATAGTCCCAATCCATTCACTGATAGTGATGATTATTCGGTAATTCTGGAGCATTTGGTAAAACTATTCATAAATGTACCCATGGAATGTGGAGACCTTTTGTACTGAGGCATAATAAAATGCTAGTTTGTACAAAGACGAAAGATTAAAACATTAACAAAGTAGAGGAAGTAGTAGTATGATAATTTATTGACATATGTTCAATAACTTTAACGCAAGGTTGAACAATAATAAAATGCTTGAAATTTTTTCGTGCGAAAAGTCCATCAAGAATATCATGAATTCTATTTGTCGGACGGAATGAAGTCAATAGGCATAAATTTGCACGGTGCTTTCATCGTTCGCAAACAGAAACTGGTTATCGCGAATTTATCAAGTTGCAGCCCGCAACCTGATCCACCTTATCACCTCATAAGTTTACCGAATCGATTTATTTATCTCATCAGAGCCAAACTGTCAACAAGACAAGCTACGAACTTGTAACGTTGCTTATAATATCTGGCTCAAATTATCGCTGAAGGCGATGACATGCGTTGATGAGGGTGAACACAAGGCTCAAAGCTCTAATCCGATCGTTGTCGTTAAACAATTTGACAACGTGATCAAGAAGGCAAATAATATGATAATTTAATACTGAACGAGCCGTTTGAGCTGATCGTTCCGATTATTGAATGGAGGACTCGTTTGGTTGCGTTGTTTGACTTCCTTGGGTTTTCTTGGGTTGAACATAAAAATAAGGATGGTTTTGATCAAATTAGTATGACTCGTTTCGAAATAACAAATTCGTTGAATTTTGGAATTTGGTGTATTGTGGCACTGTATTTTGCCTACAAATCTATCATGTTCGTTGTTACGGAGTTAAAGCGTTAAATACAGTAACTTATACTGTATAATCGCATCATTTTCATTAATTTCATATTCTCCCCTCAAAATGTTATCGACGAAATGATTCAAAGCCGTAGGATTGAGATGACTTGTATTAAAATAAATAAAAGTGGAATACAGAAGCCGTTAGATAAAAGCAACATTTTCACGTTTTAGTTAGCCTATCTCTTCTTTGGTGGCATTACATTCCCAATTGGGATATTGCCACCTCGCCACTTCATTTAGTATTTCTACATCTATTCGCAGTGGGTTCTAAGCCCAACGTAACATTTTTTTCATGCGTTGGGTATTTTTTCCATTATAAATGTTCCATTATAAATTATATCATTCGCAAAACAGACAAATTTAGAAGAATTTGTTTCGTTTTTTGCTGTTATCTGGCGTGCTCACTGCTGAAAAAATCACAAAAATAAGCAACAAAGCAATTTGCTCTCCAATTATTCGTTTTCGAATATTATTGATTTGGGTACATGGATGAATTCAAGGAGCAGTTCCCATATATTTTGAGACTAACATGATGCAATATCCTATATCCATCCCAACAGTTTTCTATACCAGATCGGGAATTGAACCCAGAACAAGAAAGGCGCTTAAGAATTACACTTATCGTCAAACGATCTACTTGCAACAGGTTACAACCGACGGGGAATCCTGTCCCATTGTTTCCTATTTAAAATTGATTGGAGTTCGTGAAAGAATCCTGGAAAGTGATAGACTCGACTACACCTATAACTTTTCTTGTCAATATTTATGTTTGAAGCACATCATTTGAAAATTGACTGGATCGGACTATGGGCTTAGAAGTTATGGCCTTTTTGCCTTTCTCGTACAACAAAATTGTACCGAAAGGCTATATGATCACTCCAAAACGAATTCTTGATAGGAGGCCTGGAGACCCATAGTGTTATATACCAATGACGTGGGGAATCCTATCCTATTGTTTGCTTTTGAAAATTGGCCAGATCGGACTATGCGATCAGAAGTTATGGCCAAAATACTATTTGTATGCCCAAAACATGCTAAAAATTCTCATTTATATTTTTTTAGTTTTTAGTTTTATTGCACGAGAAAGGCATCAACACCGCTGGATGGATTATTCAAGGTTTTTTTGTACTCACCGTCAACCGATTTACTTGCAACAGATTGCAATCGACGGAGAATCATGTCTCATTGTTTCCTATTGAAAATTGACCGAATCGGACCATGGTCTTATGGCCATAAAAATGCACATTTTTTTTGTGTTTACCGTGAACCGATTTACTATCTATTTTACTATCTATTTGATTAAGACAATTATTTTGAGCTTTTTAGTGGAATGTCTTCACTTGTCATAAGACGAGTTTGTACAACCCATTTTTTTCTATTCTTTATTAAAGTGATTTTTAGCTGACAATCCCATTTAATTCCACCACTTAATTGTATCTGACAGATATCTGACGTATTTCGACCTCAATAGTAAGGTCGCCGTGATTTTAAAATTAATATAACAAATTATTCAGCATTTCAACGAATTTCCCGATAATGCATTTGATTGTTTGATTGGGTTGTTGCTAGGTGGATCAATCTGTTATTTTTTTTAATTGCTGTTTTTGCTTACATATTGGCTTAAGTTTAACTGCGACCGCTACGGTGGCATTCAATATTGAATCTGTGTCACAAAAGGCAAGTAATGAAGTAAATAGACATTCCGAGGGGTGCATAAACGTATGATGCAATATGCACTACAACTTGTCTAAATATTGTGCTAGAAATTATCCCTTTTGCTTAGCTTTCGGCTGATTTATTGGGAGCTGGATTGTGTAGTTTTGGATTTATTGATCAAATCGAATCAGCCGAAAACTATATTTCATTTGATCTTTTTTCATTTAATCTTCATACAATGTTCTGTGAAATTGTTCTGTAACATACCAACTGCCCTTTTTGCAACTCTGAGCTCAATCGAGCAATCAGAACCAATTTACAGATCGAATGAGTGACGGAGGTGTATTTTCCTATATATTTTGGCTGAAATCCCCATACAAACATCAAATCAAATGCGCCAGCTTATGCAACAAGCGATTGAGCTGAAATTTTGAGAGATTAATTCTCTCACCAAAAGACACAGGGGGTGACACCAGGGGTGCCCCGTGGAATTCGAAAACATTTTGTTTCCTGAGCCAGTCTAGTGTGCTGCTTAGGTATAGGATCCCTGATGCTGACGCTATGAACAACATGGTACTCGCACTGCTCGACGGAAGCGTATCGACAGATGTGTCAGTTTATGATTGAATTCAGTTCGAAAATGGCTCGGTCGTATACATAGTTGAGAAGGTTTCCCAACAGCGGTGCTTCAGTTATTGAAGCTTAATTCATCCATACTAACGGACTACGCTACGCTCCTTTTGGATGAGATGGTGATATCAGATTATTACAGTGGGTTTCCGACCAAAATACCAGGTCAAAATAAAACAAACACGAAAGCTAGAGTAAAAGTTGCATTGACTCTGATGATTACAACTATTAAATCTGGTTTTAAGCAAGCCATTGGTCACTTCTTTTGCAAAGGACAGCAGCGCAGCAGAAGTCAATAATTTGAGAATTTGTCGCCGGCGACAACTCGCCTACTGTTTTTACGTGAAAAGTTTTCACATGAAAATTGCAATCATTATCGTCTGATAATGATTCAGCACAACACTGACTATGGTAATACAGAAGCGACACCGCTCCACATCTCATCAAATCGTATAGAAACAATATGCTAAATCACAATGCGTTTTGGAACGGCCAGCTCTCTAGCTTCAGAGATAAAGTAAACTTTAGGTACTACCCGAGAAATGATGCTTCGTTGACGACTGTTTTCAGCATAATTAATCGAAAGGTTTACCCAGATTTTTGGAAGCGATTAACAACGTACATAAGGACATAAAATTCACTTACGAGGAAGAAAAGAACGATAAATTTACTTTCTTTGATCAACTGGTCATCAAAAAGGCAAATGCAACATTGAACCTCGAAATCTACAGGAAGCACACCAAGACCATCCAGGTTCTTTCGACACATTGTGTATACAGGGTGTTTGTTTCCTGAGTGTGCATATTTTGAGGGCAGCTTGGGGATCCCAAAACATGAAAAAGTGCCCATGGAACATAGGGTCGGAAATCAGTGCTAAGTCAACTTTACCAACCTCTATCTCATTAACCATTGATCGTATGATCTCAGTCAGCACACAGGACGAAATCTTAAAGTCTAAGCTTTTTGAGCTTCGTTGGTCTTATGTTGATAAAAGTGGTTTTAGGTACAGTAATGCAAACTTTCGAAAAAGTGTCAAAAATAACGTGCTTTTTTCTTATAATTTAGTGATTTTTTCATCAATACATTCGATATTATGAAAAAAATTCTTCTACAAAACATTCTTATGCTTCTTTGCTACCAAAATGTCCTTTGGTGGAACATTGTATGATTTGTAGTTTACCCGTGTTGGGATACCTTCAGAACGATCGTTTGCTCTCCTGTCGTTTATGTTGTCCTTCACAAGACCTTCCTTCTGGCTGTGCAATCTCGCATTTACAATGCAGCTAGCATGCATATGTTTCGTGGGTAGGTTTGTCTCAATACTCCCACTTTCTACACACGTTATTACTAAACACACAACATAACTGAAAACTACACTTTATTTTAAAAACATCAAATAACTACTTCTACATTTTATTAAACTTAATTATAGGTAAACATAGAACAATAATTTGATAAGAGGTTCGCCCTCCATCGACCGATTGCGAGTAGTAGCAGTGGACAACTAGCCGATATTGATTTTCTCCTAAATTTCTTCGTCGTGTGGTCATCAGATTCAGCGAGATCGTTCCAGTGATGAGTGACCAATTGAGCGGCCAGGTAGTAAATCGCCTTGTCCGACAGAGCGTATTTGTGGCTGCATTCGTATTAGGGGTTCAACCTTGTTCGTCAACAACCCGTAATTTTCAATTTAAAATCATCGAACAGCAATTTTCTTCGAAATGTTTGCTTCCAAATGTTGGTTGGCAACCCTAACTGTTCGGGCGTTCATTGCCCGCACGTGGTGCGATCGTTTGTAAATACAATGCATGCCGCTAATGCCGTGCAGAAGTGAGGCTCAAAAAAGAATGGATCAGCTGATAGAAAAGCTAGTTATTTTTCTTACCAGGGCGTACATTGTTTTAAATAAATTGCACGTTTGTGTGATTGACTCTGAAGAGCGTAAGTGTTGAATTTACACACTATCCACGATGTCTGATGTAAGGTTTATCTGTAAGAAGCGGCCATAATTTATTTACAGATAATGCTTTTCCATCAGTAATTAACTATCATTTTTATTTTGTTTTCGCCCAAATCGGATGATACCTTGAAAATAAAATCCGACGCATGAAGGCAGACGATTGACGAATGAGCGATTCCAAGCAACTGCATCAAAATTTAACAAAATTATTAATTCTTGATTTTCTATTGAGTTGAAACTTTGCACAGTTTTTCAATTTCATCTAAATCGTCATTTTTCGATATCAAATTTTTTTATTGAGTCACGACTAACTTTTCAAAAGGGTGTATGTGAAAATGGTTAAAAATATTCAAAGAGCTGCACAGCAAAAACGGAATGTTCGATTGTTATGATTTTTTCAGCTAAGTTAGACAACTAAATGGTGATTTTTAAAAGAATGTACACCGTAAAAAAAATTTTGTTTTGCTTTAGAAAATATCATTTTTGTCACAAAAACTCAAATATCTCAAAACCCTATCTTTTTACGAACGTAATTTTTTTAGGGAAAACGGTCCATTATATTAGCTATCTACCATAAAAATTTGGTGATGGTAAACTAATAAACAAAAAAGTTATGACATTTCAAACATTTCACAATTTTCACACATAGTAAACAAAAAAAAATTTCCGTGTATTTTTTTTTTCAAGAATCGCAGTTTGATGCTGATTTTATTGTTAAGGGCCTTGCGTGAGTTAAACAAGTTGTTTTTATGATATTCCATATTTATGTATTCATCGATATTATGTATATTATATGTATAAATATTATATGTATAAATAAATAAAAATGAATTAACAGATCACAAAAATAATCTTAGATTTGACATTTAATATCAGCACCAGAATATTTTTTTGCAGGGAATGATCGATGAGTCTCTCTACTCGATCTATCATATTATCCTAATTATTAAATTAAATGTGGCAGTTACACAATGTTGTTATAGAAACTCTAAGAGTTTTGGGTTTGAATTTCGGTATGGGTTATGATATCATGAAAACAGTTTATTAATACTTATTTCAAATTTTTTACAATATCGAACACTTATGAATTATTATCAGCACAGTTTGAGTATAGTTTTGCTTTAATTTTATTTTCCGACAATGGAATGAAACAGTGAAATTTTTGGGTTCCTTGAATCGTTTTTGCATTATTATATTGCTCGCTGAGCTCTGAAGCCTTTATTTCGTACTCTTCAGTAGTAGTAAAACAAAATGATAATTTGGTTAAATCTTTTTCTTTTCTACGATTCGCCCAATCAAAAAGTTCTTTCGCAGTTTTAATTGGATGCTCACGTTCTTTGGCTAAACTTGCTCTTGTGGCCATGCGCTTTATTGTTCCTCCAATAGCATCACAAGGACCTTTGCCATGTGACGTAGCAAAAAAATGCCATTCTGCATCAATTCCGTACATTGATTTAAATTGACATAGGCTCGAAAAATTCTTACGATTTTTGTACTTCTGGTAATTCCTCAGTTGTTGTCGGTACATCTGGCAATTCCTCAGTTGTTGTCGTTTTCGAACTTCCTGCGCTCTGCTCAACCGATGATATACAGATTGCTCTTTTGTCAACGTTTAGACGAAAGGACGTGCAAATGCGTAAATTTGTATTCAATGTGGACATTGGAGCATAACCAGTCGCTTTCAGTTTATCTATGGTGCTTTCGGTGAGATTTCGTAACTCTTTTGAACACTTTTTTCCATCAAACGGCCTACAACAGTTGAGAAAGCGGCTACTCATGTTGTTCGTTATATTCCAATAAACAAAATCACTTTTAAGTTTTTACTGACTAGTTTGGTGTCATTTGCTTGACTGAACAAAAAAATTACCATAAGATCTTTAACAACCTTAGTGGTAGTAATTTTTTTGCGTAAACTATAGACGTATACGTGTATATAAATCTTTGATTTTGCAGCTTTTGTCTTAAAAATAACATTTCTGATATGTTTCTTATTATCAACAGGTTTCAAAACTATTTAAAGAATTTTTCGCGGGTCACGTACAATGAAAATTATAACATTATCAATACTTTTGATCACAACACTGGATCGTGTCTAAGTTACTTATAGATGCTATGAATAATTAAATCAAAATATCATGAAAACAACTTGTTTAAATCACGCAAAGCCCTTAACAATAAAATCTGCATCAAACTGCAATTCTCAAAATAGCTTACACGGAAAAAATTTTTTTTTTTTACTAAATGTGAAAATTGTGAAATGTTTGAAATGTCATATCTTTTTTGTTTATTAGTTTACCATCACCAAATTTTTATGGTAGATAGCTAATATAATGGACCGTTTTCCCTAAAAAAAAATACGTTCGTAAAAAGATAGGGTTTTGAGATATTTGAGTTTTTGTGACAAAAATGATATTTTTAAAGATAAAAATTTTTTTTTTACTGTGCACGTTTTCTAAAGAACTACCATTTAGTTGTCTAACTTTGCTGAAAAAATCATAACAATCGAACATTCCGTTTCTGCTGTGCAGCTTTTTAAATATTTTGAACCATTTTCACATACACCCTTTTGAAAAGTTAGCCGTTACTCAATATGAAGATTTGATATCGAAAAATGACGATTTAGATGAAATTGAAAAACTGTGCAAAGTTTCAGATATTTTCGAAATGGTCGCTCAGGATTAAGCATATGCGGTATTTCGAAAAAATTCGTTTCAGGTGGTTCGAAACGAAATTCCGCGGAATTTCGCGGAATTTGAGCATGGCGAAATCAGATTTCTTGATTCCGTTTCGTTTCGTAAAATTTCAAAAATTTCGCTTGAAAAAACTAGCTTATAACGAAATTTAACGGAATTCCGCGGAATTTCGAAACAAATTTAGACTGAAACCATACTGTCTCTTACGGTCATAAATTATCAAAAATTTTGGCTGCGCCGCAGAACAAAATCATAAAGCTGTTTTCAAAACATAATGTTATTTTTTTCCTATTAACGCCTACTACATAATCCCATTCTGAGTCGACAAATGAGCCGGTGCCAGCGACAGTGGTACACAAACCATTTTTGACGATTTTGTGTTTGAACACCACCGGCTTCTGTTTACAAAGATCTTGTAAGGAATAACGAAGTGATTTTTGACAACTAATTCTGGAGATATGCACTTTTTAACTTCTGGTATATATCACAATGGCAATTTCGTTGCCAGGAAAAGTGGTACATGTACAGTTCTACCCACTAAAATCAGCTTATCCAGCTTTCCACTCTTGCCATAATGGCGGCTGATATAAAAAGTTTGACATTAACTGCTTCCAAACACTGAACTGTAATTTATATCTAAGCAAGCATTGATGTTCTTCGTTGTCAATATCAGCCAAACTGTTGTTTGGTTTTCATCAACAAACATCACGTGTGTGGAAAATTGAAACTTTAGAAAATGATTCTTCACTTTTGATACCTATTGATATTTTTTATTTAATTTCAAATTTTATGACCCTGTGAAGCTCTTTATGATGATCAAACATATTGAACGTCCCAAAAAAATCATTCAATTTGTGTTCACATAAATCTGCTGGTGTGATACATTGGCAGGCAGTAAAAGTAACGATACAGAAATTTTTCAGTGGACGAGTGTTAACGAAACGAAGTTAACATGCCCATGAACAATTCGACATACAATTCTACTATAACTAAATAAACTTCAAATCAGTTTTTAGCTGATTTATTTGGAGTTGGGTTGAGCACTTTGCAATTCATTAATTGCCATGAAAACATGAATTTTGAAAACAACATGCAATCAAAGATGCCTGCGATGTGTGATTTCGCGCGCACTGAAACATAAGTAGCTGCACGCGCGCCACAACACATATCGCAGCTACCTTCGATTACATGCGCTTGTTTTCAAAGCAATTAATGAATTTCAAAGTGTTCAACCAAACTCCAAATAAATCAGCTAAAAACTAATTTAAAGTTTATTTAATTATAGTAGAATTTTATGTCGAATTGCTCATTGGCATGTTATCTTCATTTCCTGCAAATCTGGGCTCAATCGGGCTTTTCTATCTAATTTCCTATACGAAATAGTAACAGAGGTGTATTTTCCTATATATTTCGGCTGAAACCCCCATATTAACTTCAAATCAATTGCGCCAGCTTATGCAATAACCGATCAGGCTGAAATTTTCAGAGAATGATTTTCTTACCCAAAGGCAAAATCGTGGGGCCCCGTAGAATCGGACGACTTTTTGTATCCTGGGCCAGTCTACTAAGCACCGCTTAAGAATTAAGAAGGCTCTAAGGAAAACATTAAACGAAGCACATGATTTTACATTGGATTGATTTTGGATTCCTTTCCCGTGGCGCTCACGGAGATGCAGAGCATTCCTCTTATAATCTTATAATAATGAGTATCAAATTAATTTTCCTCTCCTAATCCTAAATTGACTGTAAGGGCATGACCGGCTCATACTGTTCATAGCAGCTGTTTCTTGCACTTAATTGGAGTCGGTTGAGAATGAAAATTTGACAACAATGTTTGCATGCCTCATATGCACAAACACATATACAAGGACAAACAGGCAATAGCTTGCTTCGTCGAGTTGATTGTATATAAGACTATGGGTCTCCGAACCTTCTATAAAAACCTATTTTAATTCATCGAGTAGTGATGCTGATTTTCTCGCATTTAGTCAAGACACCAACCTTATGCGGGGCTTATATGGTTCGATGTACCATTTTCTTCATAACTTTTAAACACAGCGGTCGATCGTTATCAAATTCAATAGTGATCAACAAGGCCTTGTACCCTATCGAAAAAAACTTGTTGTGAGGAAATCGGTTAAAGATTACTATATGAAAAGTTGTCTAATGGTTTTCATAGCTTTTGTGCACACACATACACACACACATACACACATACACACATACATACACACGGACAGACAGACATGTGCTCAGTTCGTCGAGCTGAGTCGATTGGTATATAGCACTATGGGTCTCCGATGCTTCTATAAAAAGTTCGTTTTCGGAGTGAAATGATAGCCTTTCGGTACAACTTCGTTGTATGAGAAAGGCAAAAAGGTTGAATTTAGAAGGAATGAGAAAATTATTTCTGTCTGGCAAACTAAAAAAAACTAAAAAAAACTGCGATCACATTTCTGAAACACAATCTGAAAGACATATCTTTGTGCATTTTAGATGTGTGCTAATATCAATTCTCTATCTGCGTATACTATATTCGTATATATTCTGGTTTTGATTTAGCTCAATACCATAAAACCACGCTGATGAATGGATATGAAGTATGCTTCCGCATAATCATATGTCTTAAATGAAATAAGGATTTTGAATCAGAATACAAAAAAAATCGCACAATTCCTATATTTTTATATACATACCTACTGATATGAAGCTTTACTTATATATAATTGATCATATTCGGGAGCACCCACTCCATGATGAATTGAAAGCGGGACAACAAATTCTGGAATATTGCCTTATCGCCAATGGTAAACGGGAACAAGGCGATTTATCACAGACTGCTTTATCTGTTACTATAATTTTATTGGTCGCAAAGCATTTATTTGACTTTAAGAAAATGAAATCAGAATTGCGTATACATAATATAAAATCAATTCAATAAAAATTCCGCGGAAAAAAAATTAAAATTTCGTTTCGTTTCGAAAAATTTCGAATTAAATGGACGTTGATTTCGTATCGTTTCGAAGTCTCGAAAGTGAATCTTTATTTCGTTTCGTTTCGTTTCGAATCAACATAGACATTTCAAATTTCGTTTCGTTTCGTTTCGTCAGGAAAAAGTGTCTTATCGCATACCCTTACTCAGGATCAACTGGCATGCCTCCGTGGAATGCCTCGAATGACTTCGTATTTGACTTGGTTGCTTCTGGTAGGGTGGAAAATTTTCATTCAGTTGTAGTCGTCCTGCGGTAACGATATGGCACGATTTGTTTATGCGGGTGCTTTACTTTTATGGAATTATTTTAATTCCAGTGAATCCGGGCCATGGACATTTTGGTGAACTCTTAAATTAAACAAAATGGTATTAATGGGAATCCGATTAAGAGTCGTCCGTGGGTACTTTCGGGAGGATTTATTTTTAAAATTTCTTTAAATTTGTGGGATTTTTTGGGCTCTGGTAAATTTTTGTGAATTCGGTTGTTTTAATAAAACTACAATCCGCTTTTTAGAAATACGATTGAATGAGAGTCTTTGTGGGTTTTGGGAATCCGGGTGCATGCGGATAGATTTATAAGACTCTGTATGGATTCTAGAGAAACCTGCGTGGATTCGTGAAAATCCGGAAACCATGAGTTTTAAGTGGAATTTTCAATTTCCGAGTTTGAAAATCATGTGACCGAGAGGATTCTTTGTAAATCCCGAAGGATGTTTGGAAAAACTCTAAAAATTCTTTTGGAATTCTCAACATTCTTAGAAATCCCGGAGGATTCTTAGGAACCCCGGAGGATTCTTAGAAATGCCGGAGGATTCTTAGCAATCCCGGAGGATTCTTAGGAATCCCGGAGGATTCTTAGAAATGCCGGAGGATTCTTAGGAATCCTCCGGGATTCGTTAGAATCCTCCGGGAGTTTTCGAACATTGGAAATAATGTTCACTGGTAATAGCTGGAAAGTAGGCAATTAATTAATTAATTTTGATAATTGCCGTTTTGTGAGGTTTCAACTGTGTCTTGAATTCATATTAAGATTCTTTTGACTGATAGCCAAAAAGTAGTCAATTGCCTACTTTATGTGATTCTACAATATCTGTCTATTTTCTAGAATTTGATATTAGAAATCAAATAGGGGAACGGTTTGGCACTTCTTCTCATATCTCCCATTTCCATCCCATCAAAAACAAAGCAATTACAAGGTATTTGATTTGTTATTTATTGTTGTGATTTTTTTCAACAGTGTTTTTTTCACGCATGTTAGCAAAAAGGAGCGACATGATTGGTGCTGCATTTCTCTGTTTTGCTATGAGATGAATATTATGTTTAGTGAGATGGAAAACGGAACAGTTTTCCTAGTTAACAGAAGTATGCACAACGCGTACTCTTTTGATATCAAATTTTCAATTTTCAAAATGACAGTTGTGCATTGATTCCATATTGAGTGGTGTGCCCTTGAAAACGCGAGTACTTTTAAATTTGGATTCCGTGAGGATTGCCCTTAATGGGGTTTTGATTTTCCAATATTGACCTTTTATCGCGCCGAAAAGTTCTTCCATTGTCAACATTAGGGGAAGGGGGGGCTAAATGCCCTAGCTAAGCAAACACTGCTTTATTGTCTCATTTATAACGCTATTCATGGGTATTTTTACATTATGCAACAGTTGAACAAGATAGCTAGTTGATGCCATTCAAAAATTGTCAAAAATCTCAATCATATTGATAATATTCACATTTCAAAAAAGTGATGATATTCTGTTGCCGGAAAACTCATGAGGCAAAACGCCTTTTAGCTGGCAACTACTAGGGAACAAAGTACCATGCGTCGGCGAATCAGCATTCTGGTATGGATAGTGCGTGGAGACGCAAGTACATTGTAGGTTAGCGCCACTAGGGCGTTTTGCCTCGCCAAAATGTTAGATGTTTCTCCAAAATGTGGAAATTTTCGGTTTTTCCGACCTTCCCATACAGTATTTTGAAACTTTTTTCGCCTAACCTACATAATTTTAGATCTAGTTTTGTTACGGCCATCCTTATGACGGTAAATATGACGGAAACCACAAAAGGCGTTTTGCATCGGGGGGCGTTTTGGGGCCTCTTCCCCTATTTTCTGGTGCTGCCTTTTCCATTAACATGAATGTGGTACAGTTGACGTGGAATAATCTTGACGAAGGGCAAAAATCATAAAAGACGGTGTAAAGGCTGGATCGATTATTGAATTATAACCGGAATTATAAACGAATCACAATTTTTTACCATCAGGAAATGAACCCCAAACATTTTTTAAATGTATATAATTCAAAGCCCGTTAGTTGAGCAAATTTCTTTTTTTTTCGATTTATACAAATCTGATTTATCTCCTACATGGCCAACGCACCAACAAAATTTGTACGATATCATCGCCGTTGATCCCATAAAATGCAACGATCCGGTCACCGTCCGGGTGCGAGTACCACCTCCTGTGGTAGACTTCAAGACAAGATCGTGATCACAATGAGAAGTTCTGCGAGAAAAGGGAAAACAAGAAAAAAACTTCAGCCGAAAAGCATTTCCACCACCGGCAAGAGGTCGGACGGTGATGCCCCGATATTCGGGCGTTTGACGACCTTGTTAGCTGCAGAGAGACAGTGACACTGATAAATATTTTCTTGGCAACTCGACCAGCACACTCCGCACATTAGTTCGTGAGCCCCATGGACGAATAAAATCGTTTCATGGTGATGTCCTTTGGTGGTTTATTATACATATTTCTTCTTTAGAAGAATTCTTGCGGATTCAAACCCGAAGTGAATGGCGTTGTTTTGCACGAGTCCACGTTGCGCTGTCGACGAGCGGTTGTACAGTTGTACATGCAATATTTGACATCAATTTATTGTATTTCCATTGAGTGCGAATCTCGTTTGCTGGATGCGCGGCACCTCTCAGAGAGGAGGTTTTTCTTTTGAACGTTTTGAAAGAAGCGGTTTTCCGAAAACCCAACCTTGAGAATAATTGAATCCTACACACGGGAGCTGTTCCGTTTTCCATTTCACTGAACGTATATTCATCTCATCACGAAACAACGAAATACAGCAACAATTTCGTCGCTTCTTTTTGCTAACATGCGTGCTCACTGCTGAAAAAATCACAAAAATGAGAACAAATAAAATTCCTTTGTTTTTCGTAAGATGAATATCGGAGCTATGAAATGAAGTCCAGAAGCAGTAACCCTATTTATCTAATTTTTTACATAGAAAATAAAGAATAAGTTCCATAACTTTGAAAATTCTAATATTGCCATATTGTATGAAAATATTCAAATTTTCAATGGGGTGGGAATAATTAAAATTTTTAACTCATTAGGTAAGATAAAATTAAGAAAGTGTTTTTCAGCAGTGATACATAAATTTGGGTTCTAGAGGGTTAAAGAACATCGTCAATAAATATCTGAAGCAATTCCAAGGGACCCTAGAGTTATTTTTAGAAGATTATTTGAGATAAATCCTGTCTTGAGGAATTGAGAGGAAAAAATCTAAGCCCAAGTTCCTTCAAACTTATGCTTTTTCTGTTGCGATATATCAGGAACTTCTTGATTTTTTTGATTGACTTTATTAGAGACACTTGCAGTCCAAAGCTGGCACATCTTTGGAAACTATCTGTTCTAGAATTAGAATCCACAATTGGTTTTAGTTATTTATCTCTTTTGCAAGGCTAGTTCATAACAGAGTATGGTATCAGTAACAAAATGAGGTATTGCTGAGTTAATTTCTCCTGCTCGGGAAGGGTTGGTGTCTGGACTAGATGCGAGAATTCAATTAATTCAGCACTACTTGGTGAATTGAGTTTGTTTCACACATTTTATTATCAACTTTACAAGCAGACCATACTGCCCATGATTTCAAAGTTGACGTATCAACCATTCGAATTTGCAGTGAATTTGATTTATTACGCGTCTACTAAAGTAATTCAACCGTTGCAACACCGCCACGTTGCTTGTTCCAGACCTCATTCAAGTGCTTACGGGTTGAAATGTTTTAAATGTGCGATGTTCGTCCTAAAATTATTCGAAATACGCGCGAAAGTGCAATGGTTGTTACGTCAACTATGAGATCATGGGCAGCATAGCGCACCTACAAGATATGGTTTATTATGGGAGCCATATTTTGATACGAGCATTATTGAAAAGCAGAAAAAGATAAAATGAAAAGAAAAAAGCACAGTGATAGTAGAAAAGATACGAGTGATGGGAAGTGAGAAGTGAGAATCGACAAGTAAGAAACGAGAATTGTTAATGGATAATTGAATAGGTATAAAATAGGTATAAAAGTGAAATGTGAAAATAGAGGAGCAAGAAGTATAGAGTGGGAAGCAAGAAGCAAGTAATGAAAAGTGAGAAATTTTTTTTTTATTCCTTTCTTTTATTTGGTAGGCACTCTGTGTTTCCGCTGCTGTGCCGATATATCTGCTGTACAGAATCCACACAGAATCTATTTTTAGATTTCCATTTCCATTATTGTTGTCGTTGCCGGTCCATCTCATCGTGAGTCCATTGTGTCCGTTTGTCCATGTCGTGTAACGTTGGAAGAATGCCACCGAGAAGAACAAGTTGTCAGTCGTCATCAGGCAGCCGTGACGGGTAACGTTGGAAGAATGCCTCCGAGAAGAACAAGTTGTCAGTCGTCACCAGGCAGCCGTGACGGTAAGGCGCGTACCCAAAACGCCACCGTATGGGCTACGGATCCGGAGACTGACGAGGGTTTGGGGGAGGGGCTGGGAATCGAACCCATGACCATCCGCTTGTTAGGCGAACGTGTAGCCAACTACGCTACGGGACCCCCTTCGAGAAATAAAATGTAGAATGTGTTAATCTGAAAGTGAACTGCAAGAATTGAAAAATGAGAAGCGAGATTCCGGAATTCCTAGAGGAACTTTCGAAGGGATTACTGAAGGAACTTCGGGAGAAATTCCTTCGGAAGATCCTCCAGGAAATCCTCAGGAAGATCCTCCAGGAATTCCTCCGGAAGATCCTCCAGGAATTCATCCGGAAGCTCCTCCAGGAATTCCTTCGGGAGTTCCTCCAGGAATTCCTTCGGGAGTTCCTCCAGGAATTCCTTCGGGAGTTCCTCCAGGAATTCCTTCGGGAGTTCCTCCAGGAATTCCTTCGGAAGTTCCTCCAGAAATTCCTCTGGAAGTTCCTTAAGGAATTGCTCCGGAAGTTCCTTTAGGAATTCCTCCGGAAGTTCCTCCAGGAATTCCTCCGGAAGTTCATCCGGGAATTCCTCCGAAAGTTTTTCCAGGAATTCCTCCGGAAATTTTTCCGGAAGTTCATCCAGAAATTCCTCCGAGAGTTCCTCCAGAAATTCCTCCGAAAGTTCCTCCAGGAATTCCTCCGGAAGTTCCTCCAGGAATTGCTCCGGAAGTTCCTCCAGGAATTCCTCCATGAATTCCTCCGGAAGTTCCTCCAGGAATTCCTTCGAAAGTTCCTCGAAAATTCCTCCGGAAGTTCCTCCAGGAATTCCTCCGGAAGTTTCTCCAGGAATTCCTCCGGAAGTTCCTCCAGGAATTCCTCCGGAAGTTCCTCCAGGAATTCCTCCGGAAGTTCCTCCAGGAATTCCTCCGGAAGTTCCTCCAGGAATTCCTCCGGAAGTTCCTCCAGGAATTCCTCCGGAAGTTCCTCCAGGAATTCCTCCGGAAGTTCCTCCAGGAATTCCTCCGGAAGTTCCTCCAGGAATTCCTCCGGAAGTTCCTCCAGGAATTCCTCCGGAAGTTCCTCCAGGAATTCCTCCGAAGGTTCCTCCAGGAATTCCTCCGGAAGTTCCTCCAGGAATTCCTCCGGAAGTTCCTCCAGGAATTCCTCCGGAAGTTCCTCCAGGAATTCCTCCGGAAGTTCCTCCAGGAATTCCTCCCGAAGTTCCTCCAGGAATTCCTCCGGAAGTTCCTCCGAGGAATTCCTCCGGAAGTTCCTCCAGGAATTCCTCAGAAGTTTCTCCAGGAATTCCTCCGGAAGTTCCTCCAGGAATTCCTCCGGAAGTTCCTCCAGGAATTCCTCCGGAAGTTCCTCCAGGAATTCCTCCGGAAGTTCCTCCGGAAGTTCCTCCAGGAATTCCTCCGGAAGTTCCTCCAGGAATTCCTCCGGAAGTTCCTCCAGGAATTCCTCCGAAGTTCCTCCAGGAATTCCTCCGGAAGTTCCTCCAGGAATTCCTCCGGAAGTTCCTCCAGGAATTCCTCCGAAGTTCCTCCAGGAATTCCTCCGGAAGTTCCTCCAGGAATTCCTCCGAAGTTCCTCCAGGAATTCCTCCGGAAGTTCCTCCAGGAATTCCTCCGGAAGTTCCTCCAGGAATTCCTCCGGAAGTTCCTCCAGGAATTCCTCCGGAAGTTCCTCCAGGAATTCCTCCGGAAGTTCCTCCAGGAATTCCTCCGGAAGTTCCTCCAGGAATTCCTCCGGAAGTTCCTCCAGGAATTCCTCCGAAGTTCCTCCAGGAATTCCTCCGGAAGTTCCTCCAGGAATTCCTCCGGAAGTTCCTCCAGGAATTCCTTCGGAAGTTCCTCCAGGAATTCCTTCGGAAGTTCCTCCAGGAATTCCTTCGAAGTTCCTCCAGGAATTCCTTCGGAAGTTCATCCAGGAATACCTCCGGAAATTCTTCCAGGAACTCCTCCGACAGTTCTGCCAGGAATTCCTCCGGAAGTTCCTCCAGGAATTCCTCCGGAAGTTCCTCCAGGAATTCTTACGGAAGTTCCTCCAGGAATTCCTCCGGAAGTTCCTCCAGGAATTCCCCCGGAAGTTCCTCCAGGAATACTTCCAGAAGTTTCTTCAGGATTCCCTACGGAAGCTCCTTCAAGAATTCCTCCAAACAATCCTTCAGGAATTCTTCCGAAAGATCCTTCAAGAATACCTCCGGAAGTTCCTTCAGGAATTCCTCTGAAAGTTCCCACAAAATTTCCTCCGGGATTTCATCCAGGAATTCCTCCGGGATTTCATTCAGGAATTTCTCCGGGATTTCATCCAGGAATACCTCCGGAAATTCTTCCAGGAACTCCTCCGGAAGTTCTTCCAGGAATTCCTCCGGAAGTTCCTCCAGGAATTCCTCCGAAGTTCCTCCAGGAATTCCTCCGGAAGTTCCTCCAGGAATTCCTCCGAAGTTCCTCCAGGAATTCCTCCGGAAGTTCCTCCAGGAATTCCTCCGGAAGTTCCTCCAGGAATTCCTCCGGAAGTTCCTCCAGGAATTCCTCCGGAAGTTCCTCCAGGAATTCCTCCGGAAGTTCCTCCAGGAATTCCTCCGGAAGTTCCTCCAGGAATTCCTCCGGAAGTTCCTCCAGGAATTCCTCCGGAAGTTCCTCCAGGAATTCCTCCGGAAGTTCCTCCAGGAATTCCTCCGAAGTTCCTCCAGGAATTCCTCCGAAGTTCCTCCAGGAATTCCTCCGGAAGTTCCTCCAGGAATTCCTCCGAAGTTCCTCCAGGAATTCCTCCGAAGTTCCTCCAGGAATTCATCCGAAAGCTCTTCCAGGATTTCCTTCGGATGTTACTCCAGGTTTTCCTTCGGAAGTACCTCCAGCAATTCCTCCTGAAGTTCCTCCAGGAATTCCTCCGGAAGTTCCTCCAGGGATTCATCCGGAAGTTCCTTCAGGAATTTCTCTGGAAGTTCTTTTAGGAATTCCTCCGGAAGATCCGTCAGGAATTCCTCCGGAAGTTCTTCCGAGAATTCTTCCGGAAGTTCGTCCAGTAATTCCTCTAGAAGTTCGTCAAGGAATTCCTCTGGAAGTTCTTCTAGGAATTTCTCCGAAAGTTCCTCCAGGAATTCCTCCGAAGTTCCTCCGGAAGTTCCTCCAGGAATTCATCCGGAAGTTTCTCCAGGAATTCCTCCGGAAGCTCCTCCAGGAATTCCTCCGGAAGTTCCTCCAGGAATTCCTCCGGAAGTTCCTCCAGGAATTCCTCCGGAAGTTCCTCCAGGAATTCCTCCGGAAGTTCCTCCAGGAATTCCTCCGCAAGTTCCTCCAGGAATTCCTCCGGAAGTTCCTCCAGGAATTCCTCCGGAAGTTCCTCCAGGAATTCCTCCGGAAGTTCCTCCAGGAATTCCTCCGGAAGTTCCTCCAGGAATTCCTCCGGAAGTTCCTCCAGGAATTCCTCCGGAAGTTCCTCCAGGAATTCCTCCGGAAGTTCCTCCAGGAATTCCTCCGGAAGTTCCTCCAGGAAATCCTCCGGAAGTTCCTCCAGGAAATCCTCCGGATGTTCCTCCAGGAATTCCTCCGGAAGTTCCTCCAGGAATTCCTCCGGAAGTTCCTCCAGGAATTCCTTCGGAATTCAGAAAAATATATAAAGCTCTTTTAGTGGAATGTATTCAACCGTCTTAGACGGTTGGATTCCTCCGGAAGTTCCTCCAGGAATTCCTCCGGAAGTTCCTCCAGGAATTTCTCCGGAAGTTCCTCCAGGAATTCCTCCGGAAGTTCCTCCAGGAATTCCACCGGAAGTTCCTCCAGGAATTCCACCGGAAGTTCCTCCAGGAATTCCACCGAAAGTTCCTCCAGGAATTCCTCCGGAAGTTCCTCCAGGAGTTTCTCCGGAAGCTCCTTCAGGAATTCCTCCGGAAGCTCCTCCAGGAATTCCTCCGGAAGTTCCTCCAGGAATTCCTCCGGAAGTTCCTCCAGGAATTCCTCCGGAAGTTCCTCCAGGAATTCCTCCGGAAGTTCCTCCAGGAATTCCTCCGGAAGTTCCTCCAGGAATTTCTCCGGAAGTTCCTCCAGGAATTCCTCCGGAAGTTCCTCCAGGAATTCCTCCGAAGTTCCTCCAGGAATTCCTCCGGAAGTTCCTCCAGAAATTCCTCCGGAAGTTCCTCCAGGAATTCCTCCGGAAGTTCCTCCAGGAATTCCTCCGAAGTTCCTCCAGGAATTCCTCCGAAGTTCCTCCAGGAATTCCTCCAGAAGTTCCTCCAGGAATTCCTCCGGAAGTTCCTCCAGGAATTCCTCCGGAAGTTCCTCCAGGAATTCCTCCGGAAGTTCCTCCAGGAATTCCTCCGGAAGTTCCTCCAGGAATTCCTCCAGAAGTTCCTCCAGGAATTCCTCCGGAAGTTCCTCCAGGAATTCCTTCGGAAGTTCCTCCAGGAATTCCTCCGGAAGTTCCTACAGAAATTTCTCCGGAAGTTCCTCCAAGAATTTCTTCGGAAGTTCCTCCAAGAATTCCTTCGGAAGTTCCTCCAGGAATTCCACCGGAAGTTCCTCCAAAAATTCCTCTGGAAGTGCCGCCACGAATTCCTCTTAAGTTTTTATGGTTTTCATAAATCATCGAAAACAGGGAATGCTCCCATTAATCGGTGTAATCGATTGGTCACTTGGTATGGAATGACCAATAGTCTGTCCTATATTGTTTATATATATACTACAAAGTACTCTTCTACCATCTCCTAATATTATTTTGTTCAAACTCAAAAAAAAAGTAAATTTTAACATAGTATGGATTTTAGAGGAAATGACGAGGTATTATGAAATATTGGTAAAACGATGCCGCATCATTTATATATTTTGAACAATCTTCCCCAATATCAACCAACTGTTGTATTGATGCTGACCACTCGAAACTTTTTCAGTAAAGTCTGTCATCACCCCATCGCCGTACCATCGAAAGGCGAGACGAAGAACGGGACGGTTTCGCCCCATGGGGAGATAATAAGGATCAGTGAATATTTCTTTTATTCTTTCGTTATTTGTATTATTATCGCTCTGTTATTAACCGGGCGTATTTTGCAGAAGAGAAAAAAAAACAACGCAAATAACCGCGGTCACCAACTTCAAGCGAGGAGGTCTCGTAACGTCGTCGTTGCTTTTTTTTCTGGATGGAGTGTCCCATAACTTATCGTTTAATGTCTGTATGATCTTGAGCCGATCGTGAGTTGGATATGGCAACAATTTTAATTTTTCGCATCCTTCTTCTTGCTGTTAATTGCCTGGCTTCGATTGCACACTGCATGTTGGCAATCTCATGCAGTTGACAGGGTTTTTTTTTAAAGGAGGCGTGTGTATTATACCTTTTAATTTTACAATTCGTTATCAGTTAGTTGATAGTTATGTGTAATATATTTGTTTACATATTTTGTTAAAAATCGAAGGATTGCAATATCCAGTACTTCTAAGTATTATGAATTGACTGAGAAGCAGACGTAATATTTAATTGAATTCTGTTTGTTCTAAAACTAACATTACTCTTCTCTTCTCTTGCCTCTTTCGAAAACGTTGATTCATTATTATTTTGGATTTCGAGGGCAACCATATGAAACGCAACATTCTTTTATTATTTTAAATTTTCACCAAGTCTCTATCTAATCAACTCAAACATGTGGTTTTGCAGTTTTCACTGAAAGTACTCACAGAGATATCCCCATACGTACTCTTCTAACCGACCGCAACGATGACTCGCTCTCCAATTCTGAATTGAAGAGGTTTGTTGCGGGTGCCACCCGACGACGGCTTGCGGGAGAACTGGGGCCATTCCGCCGAATTGACCAACGGACGATCATGCTTCCCTGCTCGATGGTTCGACGTTGTCTCTCGCGAAAATTCCACTGAGCTCTTCTTCCTAACGATGATTAATGAACTGGTCACGGGGCAGTAAGCTTTTCATCACAATCGCCCCATTGGAACATCAGACTCCTAAGAAGCGTCGAGAAAAGGTGAATCTATGTGCTTTTGGTTCTCTCCCGCCTGAAAGGCGCTCCATGCTACTAACGGAACTCCCTGTCTAAGGGGAAAGAATTATGTTAATAAAGCTTCGAGAACAAAAACACATCGCAGGTTGGATGGGTGTACTACTGAGTGCACTATATGGGAGATTATGCTGCATCAGATGGTGAGAAAATGGGTGGAGAAAACTGGGGTACTGATCGGCAGAGATTACAACCGACAGCAGAGTTGAGCTGGGAGTGGGAGGTGGGTGGAATTCGAGCAAGCTGAGCGCACCACTCTGAGCATGGGAATTTTTTGTAGAAAAAGCGCAGCACGGCGGGACCTTCTCCGTCAAGAGTGTCGACGAGCAAGCAAGGGAGCTGATCTCACGGTCGGGAACGTCTCCGTCCGCGGGACAACTACTTTCATCAAGAATGAGAATACGCAGAGGGAAGCCAAAAACTAATGTTCTTGTTTGAAGTACGGTGAAATTCAATTGAGGCGACATGGAAAGTGGAAACGGTAGAAATATGACAAATGAAACGTGAAACTGCTTTGAAAAACTGTAAAGAGCTTTAAGATTTTTCTTCAAATTACTCCAGGAGTATAAGAAATATCTTTTCTGAATGTGAATGTCTTTTTGCCTTTCTTGTATACTAAAATATAGTTATGTTACTATATTATACTATAGATAATCAGTTGATCTTGTTATTCTGCAAGGTTGTCCTTGTTTTGCTAGTCTGGAAAAGTTTTCCACTGTAAGCGAATCAAAGTACTGCATTTTGTAGTTTTTCAGTTTTTAGGTTCCTTGACAAAGTTCACACAAAATTCACAAAGTTCAAAGTTGACTTTTCCTTCCAATTTTATCTACAAAACGATGACGCTACTCTAAAGAGCTTAGTGTACTTCGAAAATCTGCCCAAATCAATCAAACTTTCTGACAGTCAACCTTCGATGGACATGACATACAGGCGAAGTTCTTCATCGAAGTGTTGCCTCGGGCATTCTGATTGTGGAAGTCGTTAGTCAACGTCAGAAGTTGTCCATTGCGACGAACCTCTGACTTCAGCCATTCAGTACATTTAGGGTTTAAACAAATAGATAACCCAAGACATTCTGTTTGACATTATCTTCTGCCTGTAACAAAAAGTTGTGTTAAATATAATGATAATAAATTTCAATATAAATGATTAAATAAAAAAATCAAAAACTCGCTGAAATTGTGCAAATAGGGGAACTTTACCGGTTTTGGCCATGTTACTAATTTGGCCAATTTGGCGAATAACTCCAAAAATAAAGTAATTCGGGAGGGTTTTATTAGTTTCAACATGAGATATATCCCTCACGATTGAAAAATTTTTTTTTTGCGTCACGTAATTAATGTATCTTCCTCTAGAGCTTCGACAGCTACGCCTTCAATAGTTGTTGAACCATGTGTAGGCCCCTGTTCTGGACTCACTGCCACCTAACATTTATTGATAGCTGTTCGAAGTTTTTACAGTCGACGATTCTGTGATCAGGCGTCCGGCAAGCGATCCACAGCTTTTCACGATCATGTCCGTTCTCTTAATCAACTACATACATATGTGGGTATTCAGGGTCCCATGTATCTATGGAGTGGCGGCGGTGCCATAGTTCTGGAAATGGTGGGACACCAGGATATTTGGCGTCAGTAGTAAGAACTATAATTCGAGGGGTTGAATAGTCATGCGATTAATCAATTTAAAAAAATGTCAAGTAGTTTCAAATATGTATTATAAAATTTTAATTGCACTTTATCTTGTCATAAGACGAGTTTGTACTATTCCATTTCATTCCACTACTTTATTGTACCTTTGGCAGATACGTATTTCGACCTCACCAGTAAGGACGTCTTTAGTGTCTCGAACTTGACTCGTCTATAAATTGTAGTAATATATTGAAATATCCAAAGAAGTATCATAATGGATAGACTGTAATCGCGACATTTTGGGGGGTTTTCTAGCAAGCAAGATACTCAGTACGCTTGATAAAAAAGGAAAGGCGTTTTTACTTCTAATTGACTTTTCTAAGGCATTCGATAGAGTGTCCCATAATCGTTTGCTGCATAAATTATCAACAAAATTTAATTTCTCTGGTGGGGCAGTAAAGCTCATATGTTCGTATTTAGCCAATCGCTCGCAGGTAGTTTATACGGATGGTAAATTTTCTGGTGAAGTCAGAATTACTTCGGGAGGTCCCCAAGGATCCGTGTTGGGGCCACTCCTATTTTCATTGTTTATCAATGACTTACCATCTGTTTTAGGACATTGTAGCATACATATATTTGCTGATGATGTTGAAATGTATATTCATTCTTGCAATCTGTCTGAATTTGAAATGGCGGGTTTATTAAATGCTGATTTATCTAATATATTGACGTGGTCAAATACCAATCTGCTTCCTATAAACTCATCTAAAACGAAAGCAATGTTCATCTCACGATCACGTGGCATACAGGGTGTTCTTCCTAACATTGTTATAGGTGATACAATTATAAATTATATTGATAAAGCTTCCAACCTCGGAATCATTTTTCAAAACAATTTTGAATGGGATTGTCACATCGATGCTCAATGTAAAATATTTGCGGGTCTTCGACACTTGAAACGTACGGGAAGCATGTTATCTACGAGCATTAAACTACGTGTTTTTAAGGCATTATTGCTTCCACATTTTTCTTATGGACTCGAGCTTTATCTGAATGCTTCTGCTAGAGCTTTTGATAGGTTGAGGGTTGCATTGAATTGCTATGTGCGATGGATCTTCAATCTGTCCTCATATTCTAGAGTAACGCATCTTCAACCACAATTATTAGGGTCTGGATTTTATGACTACTTTAAACTTAGAACATGTATCACATTTTTCAAAATAGTAAGAACAAAGACACCACGTTTTCTTTTCAATAAATTGCAATCTTTTCAAAGCTCGCGTGTTAATAATTTTGTTATTCCGTTGTATCAAACTTCACATTACAGAGCGTCATTTTTCGTTCAAGGTATTGTTTATTGGAATCAACTTCTTCCTAACATCAAGTCTTGTACCAATGTACCTGAGTTCCGCAGACAATGTACACATCACTTTAATAGAATGATTTAGTTAAGTAATTTTTTTGCCTTTCTCGTTCTCTACTTTTTTTTGTAAATTGAAATTATAAATTTGGAACTGTCAGCGAATTCCGATCGCTAAAATTAAAAAGGTTGTACCTTACTTAGCAAGTAAATATGAACAATAAATAAATAAATAAATAAATTCTTAAGTTTCCACAACTTTCTAGAAAAAATTCGAATGTGCTGAAGTAGTGCTTGGGATATTTTTTTAAGTATCTTAAATAATTCTTTAGAAAATACCTCAACGATTTTTCCAAAAAATGTCATGAATTCAATTATTTCACGAACTCTTTCGGATACCATCGGAAATTATATTCCCTCGGAAATTTATCCACTAATTATTCCAAAATTTCTTCCAACAATTCTTCTCACAATTATAGTACCTAATTTAAGATATTTTATTAGGGAATTCCGAACGAATACCAAACGGAATTATTGAAGAACTTCTGATGGAATTCCCGACATCGGTACAAGGAAGCAAGAGCAGCCGAAAAATGAACCACCGCAGGAAGAAGAAAGAATATGAAGAACAAGTGATTAGCGAGGCGCTGGAAAAAATGGAGCAGAATGATATGCAGAGGTTTCATGAGTCTGCCAATGGCGTGCGGAGAAAGATAGCGCCATCTCCTGTCATGTGCAACGACCAACAAGGGAATTTGCTAACAGATAAACCCGAAGTGACTGTCAGGTGGAAGCAACACTTTGAGACTTTGTTGAATAGTGAAAGTGACGGTGTATCGGTGAACAGAATAAATATTAGCGACGATGGACAAGCTGTGAAGTCGCCTACACTAGATGAGGTTAAAAAAGCTATTAAAGAGCTGAAAACAATAAGGTTGCGGGGAAGGACCAGCTCCAGGCTGAACTTCTCAAACATGGCAGTGAGCAGCTTTATGAAGCTCTGCACCATATTACGTCGAAAATATGGGAAGATGAGGAAATGCCTGCTCGCTGGTTAGACGGCCTTATTTGCCCTCTCTTTGAGAAAGGGCACAGACTGGAGTGCGCCAATTACCGAGGAATGACCATCCTTAGTTCGGCGTACAAAATTATGTCCCGTATTTTGTTCAACAGATTGAGACCGCTTGAAGAGTCCTTCGTCGGCGAATACCAAGCAGGTTTTCATGAGGGCCGATCAACGACGTATCTGGTGGCGTCGCATGAATCACGAGTTGTACCAGGTGTATACTATTTATTTATTTATTATCAGACTAAGGCCGGAGTGGCCTGTGATGCACATAAAAGTATTCTCCATTCAGCTCGGTCCATGGCTGCACTCCGCCAACCACGCAGTCTGCGGAGGGTTCGCAAATCGTCCTCCACCTGATCGATCCACCTTGCCCGCTGTGCACGCTGTGCCTTCTTGTTCCCGTCGGATCATTTTCGAGAACCATTTTCACCGGATTACTGTCCGACATTCTGGCTACGTGCCCGGCCCACCGCAGTCTTCCGATTTTCGGGGTGTGAACGATGGATGGTTCTCCCAACAGCTGATGCAACTCGTGGTTTATTCGCCTCCTCCACGTACCGTCCGCCATCTGCACCCCACCATAGATGGTACGCAACACTTTCCTTTCAAAAACTCCCAGTGCACGTTGGTCCTCCACGAGCATCGTCCAGGTCTCGTGTCCGTAGAGAACTACCGGTCTTATAAGCGTTTTGTAGATAGTCAGTTTGGTACGGCGGCGAACTCTATTCGATCGGAGCGTTTTGCGGAGTCCAAAGTACGAACGATTTCCTGCCACTATGCGCCTCCGAATTTCTCTGCTGGTACCGTTAACGGCGGTCACCAGTGAGCCCAAGTACACGAATTCTTCAACCACCTCGATTTCGTCACCACTGATAGAAACTCGTGGTGGGTGGCTTACATTGACCTCTCTTGAGCCTCTTCCTATCATGTACTTCGTCTTCGACGTGTTGATGACTAGTCCAATCCGTTTAGCTTCGCTTTTCAGTCTGATGTAGGCTTCCACCATCCTCTCAAAGTTACGTGCCATGATATCAATGTCGTTGGCGAAACCAAATAACTGAACGGACTTCGTGAAAATCGTACCACTCATGTCAATCCCTGCCCTTTGTATTACTCCCTCCAAAGCGATGTTGAATAGCAGACACGAAAGACCATCACCTTGCCGTAACCCTCTACGCGTTTCGAAGGGACTCGAGAATGCCCCTGAAACTCGAACTACGCACATCACCCGATCCATCGTCGCCTTAATCAACCGTATCTGTTTATCCGGAAATCGCGCGTGCTCCTAGGTTCATTACCATGCCACCACCGTTGTCTGCCATATCGCCATTCAGGTGCTCTTCGTAGTGCTGCCGCCACCTTTGGATCACCTCACGCTCGTTTGTAAGTAAGCTTATACAACACGGCAGACTACGGTGAGCTGGACACGTTGTTCGTATGCCGAAAGATAATATTTAGTAGAAAAGCCGGAAGAGGCCGCAGACGGCAGGGTGACTGGAATCGATTGGCCCAGGATCGAGACCAGTGGCGAAGGATACCCCATTCGGTGTAGGTGCATCGAAGAGCTGTGGCCCAGCAAGTATCAAGAAAGAAGAATGATGATGAATCGATTGCAATCCTGATATTTTTGGGATTTTTTTTTGCAAAGCAAGGCATGCAGTCTGAATTCCACATTCAAAACTGCGATACTGTTCGAATTTTTGAAAGAATTCGTTTAGATGATTCATAACTCGAGAATTAGTTAAGCAAATGGAATTAAATCTGGCATGTGGATGTTTTGGATGGGAAGATATGTTTCTGTAGTAATTCGAAACCTCTCCTTCTTCTGGAAAGAGGGGCTCTCAGACAAATGAAACATATATTTTAGGCGAAATGAAGTTCTTCGGGTCTGCTTATAAAAATATGCGTTCCCCAGCTTAACTCCACCGGTGATTATAAAAATTGGCGGAACATCAGTTTTCTTAGATGTTTTGGCGTATTTAGCAACCATTGATATGTACAGTCAGTACAATTTCAACTCTAGATCTAGCAAATCCGTTAAATTGCTCACTGAGAGCACAACAGGAAACATGAAATTGGTGAAATTCTTAAAATTTACTTTGCAGATATATTTCGGACACTACCCGGGCAGAAGCCATGAACAGCATAACAAAACATGATATGGACTTGATTGATATAAGAGATAAAAGAACAAGCAACAATATCAAAAATTTGCACCGAAATATCATTTAAATATCAAAATGTGCTATGGATAAGAACAAACCAATAGCACTTGATATTGATCACTTCTTACAAATAACATAATATGATTTCCTTATGATATTTTAGTGCAAATTTTTGATATTGTCGCCTGATCTTTTATCTCTTATATCAATCATGTCCATATCTCATTTTGCTATCTTATCAAGATTTGATATTATTAAGCTATTTTCCTCTGCTCGGGTAGGACTTTCTTAGAGAAATAAAGGATTTACACGCAAGCTATTAATTGAAAAGTGAAGGCCACAGCAGTCGATTCTTGAATAAATATTTCTTCTTCGCTGCCTATACCTACAATTAATTGGAACTGTTATTGCTCTGGTTCAAAATTCGGACACATTCCACTCAAATTTTGGAGTGCTACCTAATTCCCACAAAACGTTAGATGCAAATGCTGAGTTTTCGTAGAACGACGTTTGAAAAGAGAGAAACAGCCAAATTTCAATATTTCCAATGGTTTGTATATATTTCCAATGGTTCCAAATATTACAAAATCACTTCCAACATTTCTGTTTGAATTTTTTAATACAAAATTGGGTGTCCAAAGTTTGAGTGCGACTGAAATATGAATTAGCTAGGTATTGCATATTGAAGTGCCCGGGTAGCTTACCGACTAACTCTGAATGCAAAGATCGCAAAGGCTCTGAATAGGCATGTCGAAATCGATAAAGATCCCAATTACGTAACGCTGTAGGGTCAGATCAAGCGTTAAAGTTTATATACAAATAAATCCATATGAAAAATGTTACATGGCGGAGAGAAATGGTAAGTATTTGTCCAAATGTGCTTTACGTAATTTGTGGAAAGACCCTTTCTACTTTTGGAGTAGGCTTTCACCCAACTCTTTCTAAAAGAGCGTTGATCAAAATTTCAAGTTCTCCCATAGCCCAGATGAAACATATCTATAGCATAGCATACGAAACAGATTCCAGGAGTAACAATCGACTCTGTATGGCTGCGTAGGCTTGGCCTGACAGCGCTGAAGGCGTGCCAAATTTTCCGCGTTGGTGTATCCAGAAGCCAGAGTTACATTCCAAAATCGGCTTATGAACACAGGCTTTTCAGTGGGATTGCCTAGAATATTGGAAGGTCGCATGATAGTTGAGGGGTGAGATTAAATTCGAAAGTGTTCACATCTCTACTTGTATTGGGTGGCGTCATAGTACTGATTAAATGCTCGTGGGACAAAAAATGAGGGCTGGTAGAAATCCAGTTTTATTGGTTGATTGAATCCAGTTTGATGGGTTGATTGATTGCAAAAACGACAGGATTCTTCTGAAAATCCAGCGTCTCCAAATTGTTTATTTAAAAGATGCAGATTATCGAATTCTCGGGGTGTTTCATCGGAAAATACGGCGCCCAATACTTGGTGGCGTGGTGAAAAATGGTGAATGGCGCAAACGGATGAATCGCGAGTTGTACCAAGTGTACAAAAATGCGGACATCGTATATTTAATTTAAAATTACAGTGGGCTTGACATGTAGTGCGTATGCCGGAAGAGAGACATGCAAAAGTTATGTTTGGCAGAGAACCTGGATGATGACGGTATACCACGCACTCGCTGGCTGTATGCAATCGAGGAAGATGCGCGTGCGGTCGGCGTGCAGGAAGACTGGCTACTACTGGCGGCCCAAGAACGAGCGACCCGGAATAAGACGTGACATTCGGTTTTGCTCAGGACAACATGGAGTGTATAAGCATCATAGGAATAGGTAGGTTTACTATATTTAATTTAGAACTTACAGTTTTATTGTTCTAGTTCTAGTATTACTACCCTTCTACGCATAATTGTTACATGTTATTTTTGTCAATATTGACTCTTTACCATAAAGCAGTCTATCGAGATGTGCATTTTTCGAGTACTCCCAGAGATATCAAACTTTGTTCGAAGAATAATTCAAAACAGCATCATGTCTATTCATTCAATTGATCAACTTCTACGCATAATTGTCTTGCGATGATTAAATTCGTCATTATTGCAAATTATGTTATTTTTTGGAGCAACGCTCATTGTAATATTTTTGCTTTAGAAATTAGAATGATTTGAAAAAAATAATGAGTATTGGTCCTGTGATATTATGTTCCTAAATTTCCGCTTGGACGTCAGCAATAAAAAATGAAGCAAAAATTATTTAAGCTCTTTTGGTGGAATGTCTTCAACTGTCTATGACTAAAACAGCATTTGGTACCAATTCATCACATGATCCACAGTTTTCCAATAATAATGACGGCTAAACTAAATTTGGAATGTTGATTTAAGCACAAAATGTTGGGAAGGAACCCGAATGTAATGGCTACTGGGAATGGCTTATTTTGACTAGGTACTACTTTTCAAGAGACCAGAAATCTATTTCGCGTTTCGCTATTCCACAGGCAGTAGAAAAAAATAGTCTTCAGTAGAACGCAACTGTATAAAACGCTGATTCTGACATTAGCGAAGATAATCCACCGCCGCTTTATTCGAAGCAGTGCTCCCAGCAACATATATCTTTCTCTACCCGACGCCCAGCTGTTGAAATGCATGTGAATGTGACTGATTAGACCAGAGGTGGATGTGAATGGAAGAATCTTGCCCAGAATGAAAGAAAAAAAAATTCTCTCCGTGACAATGATTCTTTTTGATTGAATCATTGCCGTGACCAGGATTCGAACCTGGGTTACTACGGCCACAACGTAGGGTCCTAACCACTAGACGATCACGGCTATTGAGAATTGTGAATACGTCTCTCGAAATACGATTTCGAGGTTCGCAAAGAAATTGCTTATGCTATCAGTACACTTTTCGGCATGATGACAAATATTCGTCAACCTTAGCAGCACAATTTAGACTGATTTGGTTGCAGTAACTTTTATATGACTGAATTTGGTCGTGTATAAGTAATATAAACGTATTTGCAACATGTGTGTCGATCGTGAAATCACTCGGTGATTAATCGTACTACAGCTTTCACAGGCAGATTAAATCCAAACGCATTATAGATATAAATTAAATTGAGTAAATAATGTATCTGAGGCCAACCAACTTGGGACTTTTGGCCTCAATAATAAATATTATACTTTCAATACGATGCAATGTTATATATAGATTATTCTGAATGATGAATAATGAATACTAAAATTCGTAACATAAAATAGATAAACAATATATATGTATATTTTTTTTTTCGATCTCAACAATAATATTTCAATGATGTCTTTCACATGATACCATAATAAATACGAGCATTTGACAAGGCACTTTTAATCAGTGATTAGGAATAGATTTGGCTATTCTCACTAAAACTTCTAAAATGAAGGTATAAACATGCAAATTAATAGTTTCATTACTTTTTTCATTCTTTAATCTCCATTTGAACTTCTATTTTCTGGAGCTCATAATGTTGTAAAAAGTACAACTTACTTACTTACTTGAGTAAAGTACAACACCTTCGAAAAACCTCGCTTGTTGTTCACTACGTTGGAACTACTACGTGAATGATGTATTGTCATTCGAGTCCTTGAAGGTTAACTGCCGCCGATCATAAATCCTACTATGATTAATTTTTGCAAAAATGTTCTCTCCGTGACAATGATCCTTTGATATTCGAATCATTGCCGTGACCAGGATTCGAACCTGGGTTACTACGGCCACAACGTAGGGTCCTAACCACTAGACGATCACGGCTATTGAGAATTATGAATACGTCTCTCGATATACGACTTCGGGGTAAATAAAGAAATTGCTTATGCTGTCTGGTACACTTATCGTCATAATGACAAATATGCAATTGGTTCCTAAAGTCCTATCTCGTTTATATTTGCAAACGATAGTGCATCGGTCATGAATACATGATCCGATATTATTTAAATTCTGGTAATAGTCTAGGTCAGCAAAAAAGATGTTTTTGTGTTTGAGATATTTTAAGACAAGTATTGAGATGTGGAACTGCTGCTGCTGAAAAGGCAATATTTCTGAACGCATGAACACTCAAACCAAAATTTCGGGCCCTTTTATTAACTGTCAATGCGTTTGAATCCAAATTATACTATTTTATTCTGAATGTCAAACGACCGAAAATGTCGAGGAAGCATTATTCATCATTTTTATTTTTCAAATTTAAACAATGTTCCTTTCGACTTCTGAGTCGGAAAAATAATCTGACGCGTTCAGGATGTTAAGTTTCATCGTTCCCAGGAAGAAAATCGAATATCGATTCTTAATTTTAGGACCCAATTCAGACTGATTTGGTTGCAGTTACTTTTATATGACTGAATTCGGTCGTGTATGACTAATATGAAAGTATTTGAAAACATGTGTATCGCTCGGGAAGTCATCCGGCAATCAGTCGTACTACGGCTTTCACATGCAGAATAAATTCAAGTGCTTTATTGATATTAATTAAATTGAGGAAATCATGTATCTGAAGCGAACCAACTTGGGGCTTTTTGCCTCAATAATAAAAATCATTTTTTCAATAATACGCAATGTTATAGATAGATTGTTTTGTATAGGACGAATATTTAATATTGAAATTCGTAACATAAAATAGATAAACAACAAATTTTTTTTCGTTCTCAACGATAACAATTCAATGATGTGTTTCACACGATACTACAATAAATACGAACATTTGACAGGAAACTTTTAATCAGTGATTAGGAAAAGAATTGCCTATTCTCACTAAATCTTTCGAAAAAAAAGGTATAAATATGCAAAGTAATAGTATCATCACTTTCTTCATTTTTATTCTTCACTTGAACATCTATTTTCGGGAATTCACACTGTTGTTGAGGGTCAAACACCTTGGAAAAAGCACGCTTGTCGTTCACTAATTGGTACTACGTGAGTGATTTATTATTATCCGAGTCCTTCGAGATTAACTGACGCCGATTATAAATCCTACTATGATTTTTTTTGCAGGTAGTTAATTTATTATTTAATTAAATTAGTTATTTAATAAATTAAATAAACAAAAATGTTCTCTCCGTGACAATGATCCTTTAATACGGATCATTGCCGTGACCAGGATTCGAACCTGGGTTACTACGGCCACAACGTAGGGTCCTAACCACTAGACGATCACGGCTATAGAGGACGATGAGTCATTGCATTCGTTTGAGTTATGTCAATCTAAGTCCAACTCTAAACTTTAGTACTAAAATAATACAATATTTTAAATATTTGTGCCAAAAAAGTTAATTATTTTTTTCAAAGTTGAGTAAATTATTACGAACAATATAAATCAAAAAATATCCTGCGTCGGCCGGGAATCGAACCCGGATCAACTGCTTGGAAGGCAACTATGCTGACCATTACACCACCGACGCATATGTATTCCATTAAAATGTTGTATCAAAATTTCCAGGCCTGGAGAAGAACAAGCGCATAGCCTCTGCGTCGAATAACAGAAACGGTTCCATATTTTGCCACATTTTTATTAAATCAACCGTATAATTTAATGCCATAAATTTGTCGTGAGCACTGGGGTTGGTTGAATCTCTCGCCACCACACATTGCCACCAATCTTGGCGATGTGGACTTTTTTTTCATTTCGTTTCGTATCGCATGCTGAATTCCGATTCCTGCTGCTCCCTCCACGACTCGTTGGGTATATTATTTTGAACTATATTGAGTGCACCGACACCGTACCAAAACCCCTTCATCATGCGGCGGTGGTATGCCCATTCGGATGGTCGCCTGTCGTTTGGACTGTTGTTAATATGTTGTCTACTCGTTTAATTTTTCCCTGTTTTTCGATTCGAAAGAGTTAATCGGCTTCATCATCGTCATCATCTTCAGTCGGGCCGTTTGTCGTGCAGGCAGATTCGTGCATACTGCACACATAAAGGATTGCGAGCGAGTTTTATACAAACATATTTACGAATCACTTAATAAATCATCCCGAAAAGCAGCACCACAAGCGTCGTCGTCGGGTGAAGTGAGCGAAGCACATGGGTCGTTCCATGAGAATGGTTCACCACTACTCACTAGTGATTATCAGTGCTAAACTGGCCTAAACCTTTTGTGGACGAAGCTACTATTAGTATAGAAGAATATTAGGGAAGCCGAAAATATTGGATATTTCACCTTCTAAGTGTCGTTCTATGTTTGTGATACACATATTATGTTTGGATTCATCGATTTGAATTTTATGGAAGTTTCAAAACTTTCAATAAGTCACGTGAATAATATAATTTTGCAACTTATTTCCAGAAAAAAACTACAGTGTTTCGTCATCTTTCTACTGGACTATGAAAGATTCCCATGGAATGACCCTTCATTTCATTCTTCTAAAGGGGAATCGCAACAAGTCGGATCAGCAGAGCAGCGACACATACGGACGGAATGGAAGAGCGAAATAATTGTGCGCGCCAGAGCCCGAGTCAGAGTGCGCGCCTTCTCCAGCTCCGGCGAGGAAAACAACAACGGCAAGTTCGAATGTAACTCAGCAGCCCCGATACAAGCGGAGAGATTTGCGCCTATTTTCGGGTTATATTTGGAGAGGCACGTGGTGAAATATAAATAGCTGCGCGAATGCAGACCGGTCTCCGTTTCGAGCCGGTCGGTGGTTAACAAATTGGCATATGAGTGGATATTTTGTGGATAGATTAAAACATAATGCGATTCTCCTGACGCGGATGATGAATGGCTGTGTGGATTTGTGATGTTCATGAGAAAAGTAATAAATTTTAAACGGTATAATTAGAAATACTAGAATAAGAGATCGGCGAAGACGCCATCTTGTTTCCAATCAAACCGTCATAAGCGGTTCCATTTCGACTTGTTTACTTTTTGCATCCATAAGAAGCAAGCAAAAAGTTCAAGTGCTGCCAGTATCATTATCACGATTTCATGCATTTTCATACGTTGCCATTTCGACAGTTTTTCACTCCGCCGGTCTCTGGTTATAGGGTAGCTAGGTATAATAACTAATTGGTTTTGTTAAAACTTTACTTTGTACTAATTTATGTCTATGACTCTTTTAGTTTTTGTTTGGTTTGGGATGAACCCATTGAACTTTTGTAGTTTACCCGTGTAATTTGTTTAATGCATGTCTTTCTGGTCCATTTCTATTGAGAAGAAATGAAGTAGTAGTTTTTTATTCAGATATTTTTTCAAATATTTTTAAGGTACCGCTATTTATAGCCTTCGAGAAAGGGCTTATACCAACTCTCAAAGGCGCGCCCCTCAATCAGTTTCGGCTCAACAATAAGTGGGATTATACTGATTTTGACCATGCATCGGTACTGTTACAGTACTACAATAGTTCAAACATATTTTTACTTTTTCTTATGAGTTCCGAGTTCGTTTTTGTACAGAGATCTGATTTCATTGCGTTTGACATTTCTGAATCTCACCCTTACACAGAGCTCTAATCAGTCAGAGGGTTCAGCAGATCCACCAAATTCGTATCCGCTTCTTTCCTAATTAATCAGAGCTCTGGAGCTTGGAGATTAATGTCGTCGGCTTAAAAACCAGCCTGAGATTGAGTTACGTTTTTATAATTTACTCCATTGACTCCATCCAAAAGAGGCAAAAGGTGGGTCATCTGTAAGCAATTTATAGTCGTTCCATACTCTTCCGACCATCTCTCATAAGTATTAACAAGAATAGTAAGAACTAGAGCACAGTGGGGTAGATCTTTCTCCGTTATGTACCACGTTATGTAGTAACTTTAATGTATTAGTAACTTTAATGTATTTAGAGATGACAGGAGTTTTCTAACGTCTCAGAAAAAGTCCGGTGGTGGTGTTCTAATAGCTATTTCAGCAAACTTTAATTCAGAAATCATCACAACAAATAAATTCAATGAATTTGAGCATGTCTGGGTAAAAACCCATATAGCTGGAGAAATGCATATATTCGCATCGGTATATTTCCCACCTAATCATGCTTGTAAGCACAACTATGAATCTTTTTTTGAGTGCGCTGAACAAATACTATCAGAACATCCACCGGAGGTTAAAGTTCACATCTATGGGGACTTTAACCAACGCAATGCTGACTTTATTCTAGACTCAGAAAACGAATGTATCCTACTGCCAGTCGTTGGGGATAACGAAACTTTGCAATTAATTTTTGACAAGTCTGCAAGTTTAGGATTGAACCAAATTAATCATATAAAAACAATCAAAATTGCTATTTGGACCTCTTGCTGACAAATATCTATGAAGATTTCTGTGTAACAGAATCTATCAATCCATTGTGGAAAAATGAAGCGTTCCACACTGCAATCGAATACTCGTTATTCATTCATGAGCAACAAAGACCCAACGATTGTGAGTATGAGGATGTCTTTGAATATAATTTAGCGAACTATGAAAATATTCGAGATAGGTTAAGAAGTGTAAACTGGCAAATAGTTTTAAGAAATGAAGAAAATGTCGAAGCATCTGTTAACACTTTTTACAGATTATTATCTGACATAATCTCACAAGAAACTCCACTAAAACGAAAACGACGTCATAACAATAATAAAGACCCAATTTGGTATAACCGGCAAATCAAGAATTTAAGAAATCGCAAGCAAAAAGCACACAAAATTTACAAAAGTCATAACAGTAATGAAAATTTAGTATATTACTTGGACGTATGCGATCAATTGAATTACGCTATCAGTAACGCATTGGAAGATTACAATTCAAAACTGAGAGCGAAATAAAGTCCTGTCCTAAGAACTTCTTTAATTACGTAAAACAAAACTGAAATCTAATAACTTTCCATCAATTATGCATCTTGACGAAAACGCGGGAGATAGCTCGGAAAAGAACTGTAATCTTTTGCAGATTTTTTCCAGGAAACCTATTCTACATTTTCTGAAAATGATCGTGACCGCGACTATTTTGCATTTTTTCCAGACTTTTCAAATGATATTGGAGTGAATCAACTTCATGTCCATGACATTTTGCAGGCCCTACGTAGTTTAGATGCTTCAAAAGGTCCTGGTCCTGATGGAATCCCTCCTATATTTATGAAAACCCTAGCAGTGGAACTAACCACTCCATTATTTTGGCTATTTAATATGTCACTAGAATCAGGAAAATTCCCAAATATATGGAAAAACTCATTTTGATACCCATTTTCAAATCTGGAATCAGACATACGTAATTATCGTGGAATAGCCATTATCTCTTGCATTCCAAAACTTTTGAGGCCATAGTAAACGAAAAATTATTCAAACAAGTAAAAAACCGAATAACAGACGCACAGCATGGCTTCTTTAAAGGGCGTTCAAGCTCAACTAATCTTCTTGAATTTGTTGACTATACCCTGAATGCAATGGATAAAGGAAACCATGTAGAAGCTCTTTATACTGACTTCAGTAAAGCATTTGATCGCATAGATATACCCATGCTTCTATTCAAATTGAAAAAAACTGGAATTGAGCCGGGACTACTCAAATGGCTTGAATCTTACTTAACTGATCGCCAATTGATTATAAAGTTTAACAGCAATAGATCAAAACCCATTCAAGCCACTTCCGGTGTCCCCAGGGCTCTCATTTAGGGCCTCTATTATTCATAATATATGTAAACGACATTTCCTTCATTCTTGACAAACTTAAAGTGTTAATCTATGCAGATGACATGAAGCTCTTTTGGAAATAGGGAATAAAATGACCTCAACATATTCCAGAACGAAATATGCACATTCTACGAATGGTGCAATAAAAGCCTATTGCAACTGAATGTAAAAAATGTAACCTTATATCATTCAGCAGAAAAAGAACAGCATCAAATCTCTCAATTACATTAGGAAACCAGGTTGTAGAGAAATGCGATAGAGTTAGGGATTTAGGAATTATCTTAGACTCCAAACTAACGTTCATCGACCATTACAACACCATTATTCATAAAGCAAATAATATGATGGGTTTTATAAAACGTTTCTGCTATAACTTTCATGACCCATACACAATTAAAACATTATATATTGCTTATGTAAGGTCGATACTGGAATATTGCAGCATTGTATGGTCTCCATTTTCAATAGCACACGAAGAAAGATTAGAATCAGTACAAAAACAATTCCTATTATTTGCTCTTCGTAAATTAGGTTGGACAACATTCCCACTTCCATCATATGAGGCACGCTGCAAGCTTATAAACATTCAATCTTTGAAAGAGCGTCGTGAAACTGCAATGGTTTCATTTATTAACGATATAGTTTCGCAGCGTATTGATTCAACAAACATTTTATCGAAATTAAATTTCTACACACCATCTCGACAACTGCGTCATAGACATACATTTTTAATTAATCACTGCCGTACAAATTATGCAAAATTCGGACCTCTCAATCAGATGATGGCCATCTATAATCAACACTGCGAAACTATTGACTTTACAATGTCTCGGCAGAACCTAAAAAAATATTTTGTCACAATTCGAAACCTACACATCTAAATTTACATTAAATCCCAAAATTAAACACTACTTAACCAAACTATTTTTATTTTTATACACTATAATACCGTTTTTATAGCATTAAGAAAATAAAATAAAACATGTATATTGAATATGTACTAGTCTACGTCGGTTGACGAAATAAATAAATAAATAAAATAAAAATAAAAAAGGTGTCTACCTAGCATTACAGGCTCCGTTAACTGCTTGGCTAATTGTTTCACCCCCCCAGGCCATTCATCTCCTCGGCACGGGTCGCTTGACACCTTGGGATTCGGGGTTAGGGGTATTGTCATATTGTCAGCTTCAGTGTTGTACCGAGCCTGGCGATATGACCGGATTTACACCGTTACACACTACTTCAGAGTATCCATATCCCAGCGTAACGGGATACTCTTTTAGGTATACTAACTATCTAGACTCTTTTAGTTAGACTCAATATGATTCAAGGAGAGTATCAATGGCATAGTTTAAGTATTTAAATTAAAATATACTGCATTAAGCACATAACACGGTTCAACTTGATATATTTTTTTAAATTTCTTTATTATCGTGATTTTTATATTAATTTATAAGTTCAACTTGATATTTGTGTTCAACTTGATATTTAAATTGAATCACTCCAAATTTATGATTTTTTTTTTGCGAGAAACTCTTTCTGTGGAATGTCTTTACTTGTCATAAGACGAGTTTGGTACTATTTCATTTAATTCTACCACGTTCAATTCCGCAATTGAAATTGTTTATTTGTAATATTGATTTATTTATGAAAATTTTGTATTGTTCTCTGTGGAACTTTTTATTTCTTCACGGATTTTTTTTTTTTGCAATTCTTGATCACTTGTTTACAGTTCTCGCTTAACTTTTCAAACGGACCTAAGTAACATTTTTTTTTTCATAAATTATTTTGAATATTGCAATCAATAGACCAATACGAAAGCTTTTGTTTGCAGTACTCAAATTAATTCATGAACAAAATGTTACTTAGGTCATGAAAAATTAAGCGAGAGTTCATCTATGACTGATAAAACGGCCTAATTTTCTTTATTAACAAAATAGGTGCTTTAATGAACATTATGCAACACACATGAGTTGTTTATAATCCATAATAGCACTCATTTGGATGCTATAATGAAAAACCAACATCCGAACAGTAGTTATATGACTACATTTTGCTGAATTAGCTTGGGTGAGTATTCAAATAGTGCTTTCTCTGGGTCGCGTTTAACAAAAATCGGCAAGCCTCGTTGGATAAACGTACAACTAGAGGGTATTGTTCGAGAAATCCCGGGATGTGATGCACGAATCTCTGGATATCTCGAAAATTCAAAATATGCATGATAATAAAACTATCTATATGAGGAACACTGGGGGAAGTGGAAAGGAAAAATCGATAGTGCATGTTTGAATTAGTGTAAAACCAGTTTAAATGATCTAAATGGATTCAATCAAAATGGGCTATCAAAAACAGTTACTTTTGCTGTGCGGTAATTCATACCATTTTGGCCCTAATTTGTGGAAGTAAAACGAAGACAATTTTTTTAAAACCGTGTAACAATCTCCCCAAAGTCGCTCGAAAATAATTATTAACCATTTTGATCGCTTGAAACTTATGGAAATAGATTTCAGAATTAGGAGTTGTTTTTCCACTTACCCCAGTGGGATGGGGTAAGTGGAAAACCTCGGGAAAACCCATGTTACCTTGACCTTCAATTGTAATGAGTAGTTACATATAACATACAAAATCAAAACTATAATTGCTCTGAGTTTCTTTCGTTGAATTGGCTTAAGTAATAAATCCCCAAGGAATTCTCATGATGACTAGTGGAGGATGGTTTGGGTGGTGTACATAAAATCTATATGTTTGCCCCAAAGATGAACTTTTTATAGGAAAAATGGAACTTACAGGGTTATAAACTAATCAACTTAGTTTAACGACTTGAAATGTTGTCTGTGTGTGCGTGTTTGTATGTGTGTGCGTGCAAAATACGTACAAAATTATCACCTATTTTAAGGCACTTGTTCTTAATCAATTTTTTCACCAAAAAAGATGGCAATCAACGGCGAAACTTGTTATGAATATAAATGAATGTGAATTATGGAATATACCTATAATACCTATCCAATACCTAAATACCTATCAGTGCTATTTTTTTCATATGTAATGAAGTGACATTCGATCGGCCAGAGAGTCTGCCCACGCTCGCTTGTCCCGTCGACATGAGCGTTTTACTTCCTTCTCAAGAGCCGCGTTTCGTTGACGGGCTAAGACTTTGGCTCCTCTGGTTTTCGATCGCTCTATCGCGGCTTTGGCTTCTCTTCGCTCCTCTATCTTTCTCCAGGTCTCATCGGTGATCCATTGTTTTCTCTGGGTGCGTAGTTTGCCCAGATTGTTCTCGCTGGTGGTGATGAAGGCATTCTTGATGGCGGTCCATTGGTCTTCCACGCTGCCACCTTCCGGAATATCTGCAGCACGCGTCTCCAGTTCTTCAACGAAGGACCGTTTCACCGTGGCATCCTCCAGTCGGCCTGTGTTGAATCGTCGTCCAACTCTTTCCTCCTGCCGACGAATCCGCGCAATGCGCAGGCGTCAAGAAGGCTCCGTTTCCATTTTCGGCTGATGCAGATGTGGTCGATTTGATTTTCTGTAAAGCCGTCACGGGAGACCCATGTGACCTTGTGAACCGGTCGATGAGGGAAGAGCGATCCCCCGATCACCATGTCGTTATTACCACAAAATTCTGCGAACAGTTCTCCGTTTTCGCTCATTTCTCCGAGACCATGGCGTCCCATAATGCGCTCATGGTTCGAGTTGTCGGATCCGATCTTCGCATTGAAGTCGCCCAAACAGATCTTGATATCACCCTTCGGAATTCTATCTACGACGGCATTGAGTTGACTGTAGAAGTTCTCTTTGTCTTGCAGATCGGCAGCATCGGTTGGCGCATAACATTGGACTATAGTAAGGTTTCGGACCCGTGTTCTAAATCTGGCAACGATTATCCTTTCACTTATAGGTTCCCACTTCATAAGCGCAGAGTGTGCCTGACGGCTTAGTAGGAAGCCAACTCCGCGATGCCGGGGAGCGTGTTCACCTCGTAAACCAGAGTATAGCAGAACTTGTCCCGACAGCGTTCTGTGTTCTCCAAAGTTTGGCCAACGGACTTCACTCAGTCCCAGGATCTCAAGCTTCATGCGGCGTGCCTCATTGGCAAGCTGTGCCAATTTACCCTGCTGGGCTAGGGTTAAAACGTTCCATGTTCCTATTCGTGTCCGTTGTTTCGCGCTAAGAGTCGTCGCCGTAAAATCAGTCCGTATTCTTTCATTATCGGATTCTCGAACAAATTGATGTTTCGGGAACAGTAGGTTGTTGGCCCAAGGTTAACTATCCACCGGGATGGGGCTGCCATCTTAGGTATAGCTTCCGGGGAATAGCATTTCATACTCAGCCGCTGGATGCCAGAACAGACGCTGTTGGAGCCGCACCTCCTTGGTGAACAGACGCTCGGTCAGTCGGGTCAAATTTGTTTAAAGTCCCACCCAACACCAGGACTAGGCTAGTGCGCTTTGAGCGGCACACGGTCGCTTTGATAGGGCCTGCTTGGGGATACATGCAGCTTTTTATAGGAGTTCAACAGAGCCCACTGTCGAACCCCACCACATCCTAGGCAGACCCCACAGGACGCACCCTCTCACTCTAGCTGATGTCAGAAGGACAACAGTGCCCAGGCTGCACTACCAGCTAAGTACGCAACCCTTAGCTGGCGGTCAATTGTCATCGGAAGACCCGTGGAAGCGTGAGTATTGGAACTTGTGAGGACCAGAGCTATGTTAGGCGCCCCTTCCCGGATGTCAACTCACCATTTCGCAGCCCAAAAAACACTGTTTTTTATTATATATAAAAAAATTCAGGGGTAAAAATATACCAAGTTTCGCGTGGCTTGAACAAAGGAAATTTCTTTAAAGAAAGATCACTAATTACGAAACGGAAAATTTTACTATTTCATCACCTCTCTTCCCTATCTTACACTTTTTGTATCAATCCTCTGAAAAATCTATGAATCGTCATATATCTCGCAACCCCTCCCAGCTCACTGTTGCGTAATTTATGGATGTTTCTTTTGATTAAAGGATTATCATTTAGATGAATTTGTGTTTTCGGACTATGTTGAGGTGTAAAACAATACCAAATATAATTTTATTATTTCGCTTCAGCGCCTTGTTCGCTAAGTGCTTTCTAACACCAAATTACTTATCTTTAAATGGAGAACTTGTGATAATTTTCGATTTCTGCCCCTTTTTTCGTTATTGTGGATTTTTACGCTTTAAAAGTAGTCTTATTTCGGCCGGAGATACGGGTTTGACAACATAACTTAAAGGTTTACATGCGTAAACACATTTCATTTTAGCAAAATGACCAGAAAATTAACTATCCTCATATCTCCCTTGTTGTTTATTCAAATCGTTTACAATTACACATAAACATAGTTGGTCGGAATTCCTATCAAACTGATGCAGTGCTTCTAGTTTATCTTTTTTTATAAGTTCAAAAAATCAAAAACGTACTCTTGCCCCACTCTACTCTATCATTACAGAATGGATAGTTCAATATGTGCCTATTTTTGATTCTTTACTTAATTAATAGGAAAAATGTTATGATAAAACTGTAAACAAAATCAGAAGGGTAGTGTGCAAGGTAGACGTTGGACAACGTAGGGATATCATTGTAACACAATACGCATTGTACTTGATTATAATTCTGATATTAGTGTTAGCTAAAGTATTATTGTTTTGTTGGTTAGAATATGAGTACAGTATACCCCCGCTGATCTGACAAAAGTATGGCCGGACTATCGGGGTTTCTCTCGTTAATCCGACAGTAAAATCCATACAAATGAACCAAAACAAAATCACAGCACACATTTGAAAACTGACAGCATAATGTGAAACCGTCTAAGACGAATTAAGTACTGTCCATTTAATTCCACCAGTTAATTTTCGTTATCTTTGCAGATACGTATTTCGACCACAACTGTGTGGTCGTCTTCAGTGTCTTGTACTTGACTCGAGTCGAGTCAAGTACAAGACACTGAAGACGACCACACAGTTGTGGTCGAAATACGTATCTGCAAAGATAACGAAAATTAACTGGTGGAATTAAATGGACAGTACTTAATTCGTCTTAGACGGTTGAATACATTCCACTAAACGAGCTTAATATATTTTTCAGCATAATGTGTTTAAATGGGTCGAGGTCCGGATAATTGGGGGGATACTGTATATACAATCACGCGTTTCGATCAACCATGATGTAGATTACGAACTATTCACGACTACCGCAGTCGCCAACGAATGTTGCGAAAAAATGTCCCTTTTGTGTTGCTGATGCTGGCAACCACACGACCCACGCCGTCGAAAGAAATCAAATTTCCTTCATCAGCTCCGTCGATGCCGATGCTAGAACCGCTCTCCACGACATCTCGAACAAAATGGCACGAGTGCGGGGAAAACAGCTTTCTTATAGTCAATAAAGTAAACCTTCCAGCCCCGCCTCTTTGGTGATTGTTATGGTTGCATATAATATTTGCACCCTTACCGATTGACAAAGAGGCCTTCCAAGTGTTTTTTTCTCATGGGAGATACCGCGGCCAATTCGGACACGCGAATAAAATGCGAAAGTGTACATAGAAGGAGGTTGCTCCCGACGAGGAAAGTGAAAAGCTTCTCTTGAGCAACAAGCACTCCTCGCTCAAGGATGGTGACGCCGGCAATCTGCTGGGTACCACGAAAAAACGGAAGAAGCGGAGAAGTGCCCGCCGATTTTCGTGAAAGGGAACCCGTCGGACTTTCGCCCCGACCTCCGGAAACTGATCGCCCGGGGCCTGAAGTGCAGCTTTCGATTGTGCGTCGAAGGTGTGAAGTTAATGACCGAGGGAAGGTCTCACGGAAACGGTTCCAGTTTTGCACCCATCAAAGTCGTGCTGCGTGGCCTCGACGAAGTGGACGAAAAGGAGCTGAGGAACTGAGGGAAGGTCTAACGGAAACGGTTCCAGTTTTGCACCCATCAAAGTCGTGCTGCGTGGCCTCGACGAAGTGGACGAAAAGGAGCTGTAGGAAAGTGGTCTGAAGACGACCAACATTTACAAAATCCGTCGGCATGACACTTCCCGATCAGCTCTACCTGGTGCACCTGGAGCACGGTACTACCACGATGAAGGACTTCAAGCAAATCAAGACCATTAACAGCACTGTCGTCGAGTGGACAACGTACAACCCCGTGCATCGTGACGTCACGCAGTGCATGAACTGTTTCCGCTTCGGCCCTGGCACGCGGAACTGCTTCATAAACGCACGATGCACCCGGTTCGGCGGTGACCACGGCATCGACGAGTGCGAGCAAATGGAAGAAGCTGACCCCAAGTTTGCCAACTGTGGGGAAAATCATGGGGCCACCACGAAGGCCTGCCCGTAACGCGCGGAGTTCTGCGAAATCCGCAAGAAAGCTTCCACAAAAAATCGACCAGCCCGAGGCTCGCCCCCATTGCTCAACGAACGAAACTTCCCAACAATCCCGCTTCCGCAACGGCCGATCCTGGTCCTTCCGCCGCTGCAACCGCAAAGAAGACTCGTAGCTGCTGCTACCTCGGACCCACCGGAAGTCAAGTCAAGCAAAGCAACATCCAGACCGTCCACCAGCGAATGAACGCCGCTGCAGCAAGATTAGCACCCTCTACCCCCGGAGGATTCCGCTCCGCTCTATACTCCGGAGCAGCTGGCTCCGATATTCAGCCAACTTGCGCCTCGGCTTCGAAGCTGCGGTTCGACCAGATTTACACTCTGGGCCTTTTCGTAATTGAAAATGGTTGGGTCTGGTGAATAGGAATGCTTGCTGGCTCAAGAGCAAAATTGTCGAGCTCAGCGTTTTCCTTTAGGAGAAGGAGATTGACGCGGCTTTCATCACCGAAACCCACCTGAATCCCGAGGTAAGCGCAACAATTCCGGGTTTTAGGCTGGTGAGGTTCGATCGAACAAGCTCCAAAGGGGGAAGAGTGACAATCGCCTTGCGGTGATACATCGCCTGCCGCCTGCTGCCGGATTTCAAGCTCAAAATCATCGAAGCCATTGGAGTCACCACATCCGTCGGAGTCTTCACGTTCATCGTCACTTACTGTCCTACACAAGCCAACGTTGACGACGGCATGTCGGCCGAGCTACGAAGGGATATAGTGAAGCTCACTTGGTGGCAGGGGCAGTTCATCATCACTGGAGATCGAGAACGCAAAGCACCAATCGTGGGGAAACACCGTCTTAAACCGGAGCAGAGTCGTATGGTCCAACGTCGACCTGGAGGGCCACTACACCATCCTGAACCCTGACAGCCCTACCCGGTTGACACGGTCCGGGGCCAATGCAACACTCGACATCTTCATCACGAACATGAATGGTCACGTCACGTCACGGTGGTGGCGGAAGTTGGAACTTTGGTGAGCTAACCCGGCGAAACTAACACCAAGTCGACTGGGGTCGGTTTCAACGGTGCGTTGACGAGAACATCGATTCCCAACGGCATCCGGTGTCATCCGACGTCGACGAGCAGCTGCACGCCATCCAAGAGGTGCTCTCCCTAGCTCGCGAGCAGAATGTACCAAAGGTCCAGCAGGTAAGCAACACCTAGACCATTGATACACTCACCAAAGATTTGATCCGTCTACGAAATGCCACTCGCAGTAACCAACCAACGTACTTGGCTGCCTGCGCTTAAGACCCGGTGCAATCACATGACTAAAATTATCCAAGCAAAAAGGTGGCCCTCAGAATTAGTGATTTTTCCAATAAGATCCGCGCTCTCCCAGACTGTGCTAAGCCATTCTGGAAGTTGACTTAAATTCTAAAATCTAAGCCTCGGCCCATTCCACCTCTGATCCCACTAGACAACAATGACTCTAAGGATCGCTTGATAACTCCTGCATAGAAGGCAGTCGAAATAGGTCGCCATTTCGCCAGCTCACACAATCTTGGACAGAAGATCATCAGTCCACATGAAGCAGCCGTTAGCGACCTTGCAAACAACATCAATCTCCACTTTTCTGAGGAGTTGGAAATCTCAGCTGGCGAACTGACGGCCTATATTAAATCATCAAAAAACATGAAGACCCCAGGCTTCAACAGCATCCTAAAGCTCAAACACATAAGTGCTCCATTCTTTGAGCACCTTTCGCTTATCTTCAATCAGTGTATGCGACTCAGCAACTACCCATCGTCCTGGAAGTCTGCAAAAGTCATTCCCTTCAGGAAGCCTGGGAAGGATCTTTCCTCTCCAAAAACCTATCATCTCATCAGTCTTCTCTCAGGGTTATCCAAGCTGTTTGAAAAAGCGATTTACGATCGTCTACTCGAGTCTGTCGAACAACATAACATCTTGCGCGATGAGCAGTTTGGTTTCCGACGTGGTCGATCAACCGTACACCAACTGACCCGAGTTACCAACATCCTCAGACGGAACAAGCATGTCTCTCACACATCCGCCATGGCCTTACTCGATGTCGAAAAGGCATTCGACAATGTATGGCATGATGGTCTGGTGAACAAACTACATCGCCACAATCTTCCCAGCTACCTAGTGAAAATCATCCGCAACTATCTGTCGGCAAGGACATTCCGGGTCTTTATCAGCGGAGCGAGTTCCAATGCGCACGACATCGTCGCAGGCGTCCCGCAAGATAGTATCCTCGGGCCCCTGCTGTTCAACCTGTTCACCTCCGACATGCCAGAAACTCAAGAAGCCAGCACTTTGTCACTGTTCCCCGATGACACCTCTGTCGTTTACAGGGGACGATTCATACGAGCGCTCGTGGCAAAACTTCAACGAGGTCTGGATAACCTAACATGGAGAACAGACGCTTATGCAGACATCTCCTGGACTATAGTCCTATAGGATAGTGCGCTTAGAACGTCACACGGTCGCTATGGTAGAGCCTGCTTACGGATGCATGCAGCTTTTTATAGCAAAGCCCACTCTTAAACCTCACCATGACCTAGGTAGTCCTCTAGGAGGTCCCCTCACTTTAGCTGATGTCAGAAGGACAACAGAACCCAGGCTACACTATCAGCTAAGTACGTGGTCTACTGTCATCGGTAGACCTGTGGAAACGGACGAGAACGCCCCTTCCCAGATGTCAACTCACCATTTCATAGCCCCCGCCCGAAAATCAGAAATTTTGAAATCTCCTGCGTTCAAGTGTTTTCGCCTTGAAGATTGGGTATTATTTTGGTTTATGCCCATGCATTTGACACACAAAACATGGACGCACTCTTCTTATGACAAGTGGAGACATTTCACTATTAAGCTCTAAATAATTTGCCTTATTTACTCCTTTGTTTATTCTTGGTATTATAAATTTATCTTTCGTCCGGTCAATGTCAGCACTAGCGGAGTTAAGCTGGGGAACGTGACCCATCAATTCGAATATGTTTAGCCCTGAAATTTAATTATATCCCTTGTCAGTGTCTCGTACTTGATTCGACTTAAGTCGAGTCAAGTACGAGACACTGAAGACGGCCTTACTGTTGAGGTCGAAATACGTATCTGTCAAGATACAACTAAGTGGTGGAATTCAATGGGATTGTATAAACTCGTCTTATGACAAGTGAAGACATTCCACTAAAAAGCTCAAAATAATTTTCTTATAATTATATCCGCCAAAACTTATCTGAGAAAAAAAATCCTAGAATTTTAAATAATTCTGGAGAAACTCCGAAGGAATTCTTGGAGTTATTTTCGACAGAAATTTTGGTATATTTCCAATACATTCACCGGTAATTCTATTGGAAATTCCATCATTATCGCTGTAATAATTTCTTCGTCAGCTCTTCCTTTGCCAGTTCTATCCGGAAATTATCCAGACTTTTCTTTGGAATTTTATTCGAGATTTCCTTCAGAAATTCGTTCCATTTTAGGAATTCCTTCCAGAAATAATTTAGAATATTACCACCGACGAACCGACGTGTCACTGGCGCTCGCTGATTGTCTCACACTTTTTAACGGTCATTCGCTTTTGCGGGCGATCGCTCCTGTCAAATGAGCTAAGACACAACTCCGCTGCAATGTTAATACACGTAGGTTGGTGGCTGAGCTATGAAAACTTCGCGAGCCATTATGGGGGTGGCGGTAGTGTTCGATGATTTTTCAACATGGTGTCGTGGGCAGCAAATTTGAATTATTTTCTATGGGGTGACACGTCGGTTCGTCGGTGATATTACGCCATTAATTCTTTCTGATATTCTTCCTGAGATTCCTTCGTAAAATCCTCTAGAAAATCCTTCGTAAATTCCAAAGGTCAGGACTTGGAAGCTTCATTTGGAAATTCTTCGAAAATTCTAAGAAGGTAATACATATAAGAAAATTTCGAAAGTCATTCGCAAATTCTTTTACGATTTTTTTAGGAATTTCTTTAGAAATTCTTTTTAAAAATCTTTCGGAAGTTCCTTCATGAATTCTTACGAAAATTGTTTTAGGAATACCTTCAGGAGAAATCCTTCCGAAGAAATGCCTTTGGAAATTTCTTTTAGGAATTTCGTCAGAAATTGATTTAAGAATTTCTTAGGAATGTGTTTAGAATTCTGTTAGTACTTTCTCAAGAAATCCCTTCGGAATCTCTGGGAAAAAAAAATCTTGAAATACCTTCGAAATTTGCCTCAGGAATTTCTTCAGATCTCCAGGAATTCTTTAGAAAATTCTTGAAGGAATTTCTTCGGTCATTCCTCCAGATTTTTTGTTAGCAACAGTTGGTTACTCCAACTGTTGAATCCAACTAGTAACAAAGTTGCTCTTCTAGAAATTCCTTTAGACATTCGGAGATTTATTATAAAATTCCTTCGGAATTTCCTTTGAGCCTTTCGGGAATCTCCTAGAAAATCTTCAAGATATTATTTTGGGAATCCTTCTGAGATTTCATTCGGAAAATCTCCTGGGAACTCCTTCGAGAATATTTTAGAAATTTCATCTGAAATTCCTTAAGATAATCCTTCTGAGTTTCTTAGAGAAACTTCTTTAAGATTTCCTATTTCATTCTTCAATAATTTTCCGGATTTTCAACAAAATTTCCGGAATGATTCCTGCATGAATTTTGAAAGAAATATTTTATTGGTTTACTAAATTATATTGAGTTTCTGGAGAAATTGATAAAGGGCTTGCGGGAGGTTTTACGAAAGAATTTCGAAAGGATTTTTTAGAGAAATTTTGGAAGAAATTGCAAATGTATTTCAGGAGGAATGTATGAGTGAATTGTTGAAGTAATTTCCAAAGAACAACTGGAATAGGGTAAAGTGACCAATAGTGGACCCCCAACCAATAGTGGACCCTCCAGCCATTTTTGCATTATTACTGCACAATGTCATCATTTTGCTATGAAATTCTATCGGGAAAACCTACCTTACAGTCCTATGATTTGATTACATGCATTGGAAATGGTATGGAAAGTAAAATTAGATGATTTTTTACAATTCTATAAAAATTAAACACGAGAGTGTCCATTATAGGAATATTTTGGAGGGTCCATAATAGGGAAGAAGAACGTCCCGAAACGGGACATGAAAATCAAATGAAGTGTCGACTATAGGGAAGCAATTTCCTATTATGGACCCCCAAGGGGTCTACTATAGGGCGAATTCAGTTAGACTTTAAAATGTTAATTTCAACGAATAACGTCGTGTATTTGGGTGTTTTATATATGTATCGTCAAGAGGGGATGCAGAGCTTGTTGTTAAATATCAAGCAGATTTAATATGTTGAACATTTCTAAGCCTTATGACAGGAAGAGCAAAATTCCGCTACTAGGGGGTCCACTATTGGGCATTTTACCCTAATTTCTTAACGAATTTCTAAAGGAGTTTCCTTAAGGTGACACAGGGAGGCACTAAACAACGTGTTATTTTTCCTATCTTTCGTCTCTTTCTAGCATTATCACCTCGCAACTTTGGAGCGGCGTATTTCGGTTTTCAGTTGTTTGATGTAACTGTAAATGTATCAGCGTGTAGACTGCGAGTAAGCACGCGCCGGTGATACTTTTTCAAAATCATATTTGTTGTAGAAAAAATGTTAAGCATTCAATGATGAAAATGATGACGATTTGATGATTGTAAGTGCTTCCCGTGTCACCTTAAGAACTGTTGCGCCAGCAACGGACGAACAGAAAGATTATTTTCCGATTTAATAACACTCTTTATTGGTTTCCGTTTGAGGGTTATAAAATCCCTTTGAAAGAGAAATTGATAGGATTTGTTGGCTATTATTTTTATTTATGTGTGTATGTGTTTGTGTGATTTGGTGGGATACATAAAATAATTCTGTTTTGACTTACGTTTAGTGTTCTTCTGCTAAGTCTTTCGCCCGTACTAGTAGCAACCGTAATGCACAATGCTAGATCGTGGTGTGAACTCAAACTGTGGAATGTTGTACTGTTTAAGTTGAGCATGATTATAAATTAAGATTTACCTTCGGTATGTGTAAAGTAGTAGGATATTATTCACATACATATTATTCATTGAAGGAATTCCTTTGGAATTCGAAAACCCGGAAAGATTTAAAAAGAAAAAAACCTTGTTTTGAGTCTGGAATTAAGACTTCATGCCAAAATTTAAAAATCCAACAAAAAACCATCATACTTCTTCGGATATTCTCCAGAATTATTTGGACAGTTGCTTAGGAAGTTTATCCGGAAATTTCTTAGAGTAAAGCTCGTTCGGAAAATCACCCCCCGGAATTAATTTGATTATTTTTTTGAAACTTTATTAAAGTGATTTTCATTTGATTATTCATCTAGAAGTTCTTGCAGGCATCTTCAAAAGTTCCTCCAGGAATTCCATCGTGAATTTCTATAAGTAATCCATCGAAAATTGCTCCAGTTATTCATTACTAAATTCCTCAAATCATTTCTTCAAAAATCCTCAGCAAACAAATCAAGAAATACTTTAAAAAATTTAGGGATTCCTTCAAGAATTTCTTTCAAAATTTGTCTTTGAATTCTTCTAGAAAATCTTTCGGAATTTCCTCCAAGAATTCCTTTGGCAATACGCTCAGAAATTCTTTCAAGTATTCCATTCCCTCGACTCCATCGGATTTCCTTCCAGGAAACACCAGACAAATTTCTAAAGGTATTTCCAAAGTTACTGAATTTCTTAAATTTCTTTAATTTCTCTGTACATTTATCCAAGAATTCCTTCGGAACTGTCTCCAGGGATTCTTTTGGCAAATTCTCTGGTAATTACTTCGTAGTTAGATACAGAAATTCTTTTGGAAATGCATCAATATCGTGATACTTATATTGTAGTAGTGAATGTATGTTTCTTGTCTATAGTATCATAGATCATATCACTTAACAAGGTAAGTTCAAATCTATGTTTTTTTTATCAATACTCTTCCTAACTTCCTAACTAATCCAGCTCCTTTGACAATTGTGGATATGCAGAGGTATATTGAGGCTTTAGGAACAACGTATAACACACAATGATCATAAGGTTATTGACTCTTTGAACATTGAGCACATTGATGATGTGAAGCCAATCCCATACTCTATCTATTAATTCTTCGTACAACTTTGATCATGCTGGGTAATTATGGAGAAGCCACTAAAACTGTCGATAAATTCAGTACAATTTATGGCTGTACCTAATGCAAAGTATTAATTGTTTTTATCACTTGTTCAGTTATTGATGATGATGATGATGATGATACTATCATCTATTGTAGCAAGGCACCTGCCGATAGCACTGGCCATATCTGACAAACGATTTGATCATGATTATTGTTTGAATTTCATCAAACTCCTGTATGAAGGGCTAAAAATGGGTGGGGTGGATCCATAAGCAGAGACACTTATGCAAATCCACGGGATGAATAGAGAATCTCCTTCCAGAAGAAAGTTCGTACATACAATAATATAATCTAGCCCTCGTTTCCCAGATTGACCCAATAGATGGGGAGAAGAGCCCGCCCTTTATCCACGAGATGTTAACAACAGGAAGTTGGCGATTCCACTCTTCCTATCCAAATCGTTTCAATCGGGTGCCCTGATGGTTTTTTATATAATCATATAGTTTCAAATTGATATAATGTAAATTTATAATATATGGAATTTTCTCACCAAAAACTCGAAATCTTTTCTTCATCACCAGTATGTTTTGAAACGAATTGTTGCTCGGAGATGGAAAACCGTCCGTCGGAAAATATTCTGGTTTAATCAGGGAAACGAACTTATTTCATTTGATTAATTTGTTGAACTACATAATTTTTGAATCCTGAAAAGATGATATGAGAAGATGGAAGGCAGTATCAAATATAATAACATGAGAGTTTTTGTTAAAAATCAAATATATTTGTAATGTTTTTCTCATCATTTGTAAATGCGCAGAAACCAAACGATGTATAAACGTGATAAGAATAAATCAACTGTATTTAGAATTGATGTGGCCAGTTGAAATCGATTAGAAAACGATCAGAAATTGAACAAAAACTACGAGTTGAAATTAATTTTTGGTAATGATCCGATAGCTGTTAGAACATGTGATGCGCAGATGGATCAATGAGATTGAATACTAGTGAATCATCCGTAGCATGTGTAGTATGTTCCGTACAACTTTGAATTTACATACTGAGATGTATTTTTTCATAATAAATTCATAAAAAAAATGAATCTATTTCAAGCATCATGAATGTTTTAAATACAATGAATGGTGCTATTTATTCAAGACTGACGAGTATGTTGCTTAGAAATGGTAATTTAATAAACGATAAATATTGTCAACGTATGGAAAATCCTAATCGGACATTCACTATGGTACAAAAGTGCTACAACGGTTTGTAAAGTGTTAAAATCGTACAAATGTTGTTAGCCACTAATGGACTTTAAACAAAATGAAAATAAAGAACATCAACATAAAAAGGAAAATATTGACTCTGATATTACCTTCCAATATGAAGCCATTAGATACAATGCTAACTTTCAAAGTGTTCGCGAAATAATGGCCAGTGACAACAAAATCAGTAAACATCTAAAATATTCAATTAGATGAAAAATAGGCTCTACCAACATAACATTTGTAATTACTTCCCAATGCAATCTATCGACATAAATAGTAATGAAACATATTATCAGCTACATTACATTCTTGAAAATGATATCGAAGTTAACCTTATTTCACAATTCTAGCGAAATTACATATTTTTCCAGCCCTGCTGCGTATTTCTGCCTTAAATTTTGCTCGAATGTAAAAAAACCGCAATGAGTAGATGTCCAAATCGGAGTACCTTCGAACCCAAATTGAGAAAGCGTAGTAATCTCGCAACTTCTCATCAGATGAAACGTTCCGACCGACACCGAAACACCAAACATTGCCCTTATTGACGAACGACTTCCGGCTCATCTTGATTTATTCCGCCCCAGTAGTAGGTAGGTAGCGCGAAATGGCCAAAAAAGACTCCACATCGGAACCTGCGAGAAAAAGCAACACATAAAACGATTTCATCATCACCTTATTTCTTAGTAATGGTCAACGAACCAATAAACCAACAAGAGCACAGTGAAGCAGAGCACAGACGCACAAAAAATGAAAGATCTTCGGTGTTTTGCTCACCCGTGGCCCTGTAGCTCTCGGACGAGCCACCGTCGAACGCGAATCGTAATACACTCTGCTGAGATACGCGATTTGTTAAACAAAGAGAATAACTCCCCAAAGTCCGAGACGATGAAACTGGTTTACAATCCGTTCATCCCGCCATGCCCCTTTTGTCCCGAGACCCTGCAGGCCACGAGTATTCTTGTCGGGGTGCGTTTTTTTTGCGCTAATAGCTCATAAATTTATCATCACATATTCGTGTCTCACCCCCACCCGAATCCGACCTGTCTGTGCCCGTAGAAGCAGAAGCACCAGCAACAGTAAAATCAAGCATAATTTTTCATAACGACGTATGTAACAAAAGTAAACAAAACGGGGTTTTTAATACAACGTGACAATCACACGCGGCTTTATATAATACGCATCGATTTTACTGATTTCAGATCTTAAAATTCTTTAATTCAATCTTTTTGCGAATCGACGTATGTAAAAATTTCTATTTTTGAAGTCTCATTGTTACATACGTCGCTTTAACATATGGGAACTAAGAGCGACCTATGTAACAAACAAATCAAAACAAAACAAAACTGCAGTTGCGTCAATCGTGCACTATGGAAAACCGACCAATGTACACCGACTTACGTATAGCATACCGGTGTATGTATAATTTTATCATTTTTCACAATGAATTTGAATGAACTGAGCTTTACTGTGAAGCACGCTTATTACGCTTGTTGTAATGATGCATGCCAGCGGAAAAAAGTATTGGGAAAAGATTTAGTTTTAAAACAGTTTTAGAAAAAGTTTTGCCAACTTTCTGCAAAGGATTTCTCGAATCCTCATATTTGTTACATACGTCGTTATGAAAAATTATGCTTGAAATAAGGTTCGAGATCTGTGCCATAGTGATCCCCGCCCGATCGCTCGCTTGCAGTTAACTTCGGTGCACGTACTCATTATCAATCGCACGCGGTGGCCGTAAAACGGGTAGAACTTCATATTTTTTCATCAGCACCTTTATCAGCATTATCAATTGATAAAATAAGCACCCAGGATATATCTTGCCTACACTTGATGTTTAGTCAGAAAAAGGAAGGAAACGGCAAAATGGGCTCAATTAGCAGATTGCAAAAAAAAACTAAACAGTGTTTTAAACATAATGGTACCCTGCATGATAATTCTTTTTGGATTAGACACAACCTATTTCTATTATCGTCATTCGAAAGCCTGCCACTGTGTGCTGCACTCGCAGCCGGCAGCCCGTCAGGAGCGTCCTTCTACGCGACAGAATACTCCGCCAACTGCATCTAGGTAGGTACAATATCTATCAACATGCAGCGAAGATCAGTCGAAGGCGCGCACATAAATCTCCGGCTATTTTCGCCCTGCGTCTTCTGCGCGGGAGAACACCGTTGCGGCTGCGGCGTTGCGTTGATATCCTCGTTCGCAGCCGAGTCGTCATCGCGATCATCATCGCCGTCATCAACACTTGGGCGATTCATAAGCAGCGAGGCATAAACAGCTAGAATACTGCACCGCGCAGTGGATAAAACTGGGGAGAATGGGCAATGGAGGTGAGATTGTCCCTCGGAAGCCCCGGGGACGAGTGAGGTACGGTGATGTTGTGATCATCTTCATCGTCCGAGAATGCACTGATTGCAATGCCAGGGTGGCTACATATGACTGCGGTAGAAGTTGCCGAAGGGGAACTTCACGACGAGGACGACAACAACAGTGCAATTGGTTGGTGTAAAATCTCACATGTTTGCAAGTCAGCGAAACAGTAACATTGCGAACCATTCGATAGACCAGGGTTGAAGCATGGTATGTATTCGATTAATTTCTGTTGAGATATGAGAGTGGCTTCGTATTGTTTGTTAGAGGTCTTCGGTTAAGAGTCTTATACACATAGAAAAGGAATACACGGACAGAGCTTTAAATCAAGATTAGATGTAAGAACCTTGCTTTAAATAATCGAGTGTTTTTGGTGAAGCCCATCGGTCTCTTTTGTTACCCTCACTTCGTAACATTTTCATTTTCGGCTAAACACTGTCAATTTCCGATCGAATATCAGTCAGTGAGCATTTATTTAGATTTCAAAAACTAATGAATTACTATAAAAGTGAACACTTATATGATGATTTAAACAATTACCCATATAGATCTGATCCCAACGTTCAACTTAGGGACACTTTTGTAGTAGATGTTCAAATAGAGATCACTATAATACTGGCGCTGTGATTGCTGCTTCTAACTCGAGATGCAATCATCTTTTATCACACCAAACACTGAAATCTTTGGCAAATCAGTTTAATTTCACTACATAATAAATTGTCAATTTGAGCTGGATAGACAACTCGATACAATCGGCAACGACCTAGGCGACGAATAAAGGATCACGATTGGAGCATGGAACTGCAAGTCGCTAGGCTTCGCTGGTTGCGATAGGATAATCTACGATGAATTATATCCCCGCGACGACGACGTCGAAAAGCGGGCAAGCGAGCGGCTACTTTCTACCAATGCTGTGTAACCTCCAACGAGCTGGGAACCGGCGCCAACGCGTGACTGAGCGGCAGCCAATCAACGCAAGGATGTACAAGCTGAGGATAAAAGGCCGTTTCTTCAACCATAGCATCACCAACGTACAGCATCCCGCGGAATGGTAGTCAGAAGCACTTTATTCCCCAGCAAGAATATCCACAAGGCCTCATGGAAATCACCTAAGCAAGAAAGGGAAAACCAAATCGACCACGTTCTAATCGACGGTAAACTCTTCTCCGACATCACGAACGTACGTACTATCGCATTGCGAAACTTGAATCCGACCACTACCTCGTTGCAGTACGTCTGCGCTCAACACTCTCGACGGTGTACAACACGCGTCGAAGTCGAAAGCCGCGGCTTAACATTGGGCGGCTATAAGACGGTAGACTAGCTCAAGACTACGCGCAGCAGCTGGTAGTGCGGAAGAGCAGCTAGGCGCAGCGTCGCTGGGAGATGGCTGAAGAGATATTTGATCCGCCATTGGAAGCACCGCAACCTTTGCACTAGGCACGGTGCTTCCAGATCAGAGAACGACTGGTATGACGGTGAATGTGAGCAGTTAGTGGAAGAGAACTACTTCCGGCTCGGAATCTCCAGGAAATCCAGGAGGAGATCGGCTGGCTGGAAAACAACATAGCCTCTGTAGTCAATCAACTACCGGGAGGGCTGTTTAAACACGGTGGTGAGGGACTGGCCAGAGCGTTGCACTGGGTAATTACCAAGGTTTGGGAGGATGAGGTTCTACCGCAGGAGTGGATGGAAGGTGTCGTGTGTCCCATCTACAAAAATGGCGATAAGCTGAATTGTAGCAACTACCGCGCAATAACATTGCTGAACGCCGCCTACAAGGTACTCTCCCTAATTTTATGCCGCTGATTAACACCAATTGCAAGAGAGTTCGTGAGCAGTACCAGGCGGGATTTATGGGTGAACGCTCTACCACAGGTCAGGTGTTCGCCGTACGTCAGGTATTGCAGGAATGCCGCAAATACAACGTGCTAACACATCATCTATTTATCGACTTCAAGGCTGCATATGATACAAGCCACCCCTACGAGTTTGGATAGGTGGTGACGAAATCGAGGTGGTTCAAGAATTCGTGTACTGGTGACCTCCGATAACGATACCAGCAGGATAATTTGGAGACGCATTATTGCAGGAACGAAAATAAAGTAATAAAAAACATGTTGTTTCCACATCGGAATGGTCATCCGATTTCGTACTCGTAGATCCTTAATTCCACAAGCCAGCCTCCGTAGATATGATAATCGGAATGGAAGTGTACTACGATCTACTTCTGGATGGTTTCGTTAAGCATGGTCAATGACGGCCTGTGCTCTAGAATACCACTCTGGGTTGGGTTGTTTCCAGCGCAGTTGGTCTACGGCAACCTCCAAATGCAATCACCACCGGCCATGTCTGTAGTACGCTTTCGTTAGAGGACTCAATTTCAAGATTTTGAGAGATAGAGTTGTGTCAATCTTGAAGTACTATGTCCATCGAGGAGTCGGCTTGCGAAGAACATTTTGCTGCAACCATCAATAGAGCTGATAGGGTGAGACACCCAAAAATCCCACCTATTTGAAATCTCTTTTTTCCCTGAAAACTAGTTGTTGGATCCAGTTAAAGCTGAAGTTTTTTTTTAAATTGTTTGTTGATTGAATGAAAAAACATCAACTTTAACTGTTTTCAACAACTAGTTTACGAGAAATGAAGATTTTGAAATAGAGGCGAAAACTCTGGTGAAGGCGACTTCTGAGTGTCTTACCCTACTGGTCGTTTCGAGCGCTATCGAAGAAACCTGAAGTCTTGATTTAGCTTGGAATGTCATACTACCTCGTCGTCTGCTATTGCTGAGTCACCATCTCGAAGCGAACTCGGCTCTAAAGTCAGCCTACTCAGAATTCATCAGGGAGTATTTGGATCTAGGCCACATGGAGGAACTTCATCTTGCCGGTGCCTGCAAAAATTGTGCATGTTACATTGAGTAAGTTTTTCAGAAGACGCATTTTCCCAAAAACATCGAATAACCTATATATATATAAACCAATCTATGTATGTATGTATGTTCGCTAACTACTTCTGAACCACTTGGCCGATTTCGACCAAAGAACCCCTTAGCCGATTTCAACCAAATTTGGAATACACATTCTTTATATTAAGGAGACGGCGATAGGGGTGTTACGAATGTTCTTTGGAAAAGAGGGAGGGTGTGTGAGGAGGGGTATTGTTTAGTTATCGTTCAACTCAGTGTAACTTCTGATATCCCCTTCATATTAAGGAAACGACGATAGTGGGTTAAGAATGGAAAAGGGGAGGGTGTTTGCCCAGTGAAAAGCAATGATCCCTTCTTTAAAAATTTGCGTTTGCCAAGAATAAGGCATCGGTGGATGTTTTTCCTTCTTTAGAAATAGACGGTTGACCAGAATAAGGCGATTTTGGGTTTGATCCCTTTTCAAAATGCGTTCTTCAAATACCTTTTTCAAATGAAATTAGCCTTCTTTTAATCAAATGATGAAGTAAATATTAATAAGAAAACACAATTATCCTGGTGATCAATTGGTTTATTCATTTTCCGATTGTAAAAAAAACTGCGAATCAAACTGGCAGCTCCGAGCAAGGCCGGGTACATACAGCTAGTAATTTTTTTTTTGTCTTTATTATCGAGACTTTCAGCCCGAGGCTGGCTCGTCTCGAAAGCTAGTAAATTCATATTTGCAATTTTGGACAACTAAACAGTACCAACATGTTATGACTTATGTGCCTAATGATAGTAGTGAACAATAAGCGAAGTTTATGAAAAATTTAAAGTTTATTGGAACAAATTGCACATGTACCATTATTAATGGGAACAAAAGGAAACATAAACCGAAAAACATTGACAGTAAAAGTGGTACATGTACATTTTTAAAATCATTGTTAACGGCAGTAAACTATCTTGAAATTCAAAATAAGATTAAAATCTGTTGTGAAAACAGTCATTTTGCCGAATTTTCTTTTAAATAAGCTGATTTTAGTGGGTGGAACTGTACATGTACCACTTTTTCTGGCAACGAAATGCCAATTGTGATATATATCAGAAAATGAAATGTGCATATCTCCAGAAAAGACGCTTTAAGCTACTAAGCGTAAAATAAACATCGTAATCAAAAACAAAAATGTGGAAACAGACGATTATTATACACTTAAACATTTATATAAATAATATAAACATACAATTTGAACAAAAAAAAAACAATAAACATTCTCCAAACCATCAGCTGGCCTTTTCAACATATAACAACGTTGTTACCAAAAACGGTTGGTAACTCGGTGCATTTTTTCAATGTCGAAGATGATTACGAATTTCGGCATTCGGAAACACATAAGTGCCGTCCAATCAGAGCTTGAAGTAGCTCGAAGTTTCTCCCTGTCCTGCTCATGCCCGTTTGTTGACAAACAAGAACGAGCAGGACGGGAACAACTTCGAGCTACTTCGAGCTGCTCATTGGACAGCACTATAGTAATGCAAACTAGGTATTCCTGAACCACTGGCCCATCCATTAAAGCAGGGCTACCCAACGTACGGCCCGCGGGCCGGATGCGGCCCCTGGCTCCATTATTTGTGGCCCGCGGCGTGTAAGGAAAAATACTTCATAACTGGCCCGAAAGCTGTTCTATCTGTCTCGAGAAGCTCCTTCTTATTATCCATTAATAAATAATGTAGGTTATTACTAATTAAAGGAAATAAATCTGGGCAAGCATGCTTCTGATGAGATTTTTGCAATACGGATGAAACCTTTCATTGTTATACAAAACCTTTCATGAAAATACTGAATGTAAAAAACAATGTACAGGTAGCTGTCTTCATAAGGGGAATTGATGATCATCTTCAAATTACAAAGGAAGCGGCTTTGATCTCAATGAAGGAAACGACTACCACAGGTATAGACCTGCGGAAAGCTGTTAAGACCTGTTTGAAGGAGCTTAAACTCTTCTTTGAAAACTTAAGGTCTAACAACTGATGGAGCTCCGACAATGACGGAAAGAATACGAGCATTGTGACACTTGAAGAATCAAAGCAATAATGCTGATTGGTGTGGTAAAGGTTGATAGCATCTTGCACCAGAATCAACAAGCACGCTTGTAGCTTTTGAAACAATTGACCTTTCCTGTCGAAAATTTTTATTCGCCCAATCGAATCTGTAATTTATTTAAGGTCAACTTTCCCAAAGAACGAAGCCAGAAATATTCAAGCCCATTCGCTAATTTTTGAAAACACCATTTATTGATGTGAATAATATATTTCAAATGGAGATAATTGACCTCCAATGCAGCAACGTGCTCAATTCTAAATTTCAGAAAGACACATCTTTCGTAAAATATTTTCTCTTCCCAGAAGTACATAGCTGTGTGATCAACTCTCATAAATAATGAAAGCAGTAAAAAGAACATATGTGAATATGTACGTTATGTGGAAGATATTGATTTGAAAAATGTATTGGAGGTAACCACTTTCCCTTCGATGGGACTCGAACCCATGACCCTACAGTACGCTAGACTGGTGCTTTAACCAACTAAGCTACGAAGGACCTCCGTCGGCCTTCGCAACCTAGCGGCTACTGAACGAGCTCGAGATTCCCAAATTGGACGCATAGTCAAATCACTCGCAATCCATTTATCAAGCCAATACTTCCACATGTGTATTGTACACGTCCACATTAGAGGAGCGTGAGTATTTAGAATGTCTGGCGGCTATACACATTCTTCATCAGCAACGGTACTGATCAAGTGAGGTTGTGTAAGCTATTTGCCAGTCGGTCGTCAAGCTCAGACCCGACCGCATTGCGTAGGCAAGAGCACGCAACTCAAGTTCAGTTCAATCAAAGGTAATTGCCTATTTCCGGGGATTAAAGTACCGTTGCTGATGAAGAATGTGTATAGCCGCCAGACATTCTAAATACTCACGCTCCTCTAATGTGGACGTGTACAATACACATGTGGAAGTATTGGCTTGATAAATGGATTGCGAGTGATTTGACTATGCGTCCAATTTGGGAATCTCGAGCTCGTTCAGTAGCCGCTAGGTTGCGAAGGCCGACGGAGGTCCTTCGTAGCTTAGTTGGTTAAAGCACCAGTCTAGCGTACTGTAGGGTCATGGGTTCGAGTCCCATCGAAGGGAAAGTGGTTACCTCCAATACATTTTTCAAATCAATATCTTCCACATAACGTACATATTCACATATGAGTTTTCATAACATTGTAAATTAACGTCCAAGTCGGGTGGTTTAATCCCCGGAAATAGGCAATTACCTTTGATTGAACAGTAAAAAGAATTTCTCGCGCTTAGAATCATAGGGGCATAACTTTATTGATCGATTTGTCTTAATCAATTTCATATTTTTTTAATAACTCAATTGGGTCCTAAAATGATGATTCAATATTCGATTTTCTTTCAGGGAACGATGAAGTTAATCATCCTGAACGCGTCAGTTTTTCTTTCGATTCAAAAATCAAAAGGAACATTGTTTAATTTGAAATTTAAAAATAGATGAAAAATGTTTCCTCGACATTTTCGGTTTTGTTTGACGTACGGAATAATATGATTCAAACGCACTAGCAAAACACCGCAGGGCTCTTGACTCAACATTTGACGTTCTGAAATGTTACACAACCCAAAATTTGCCTTAAAATGTCTTAAACACAAAAATATTATTTTTACTGATTTTGACTTTTACTAGTATTTTTATAACGTCGGTTAAAGTATTCTTGACCGATGCACTGTCGTTTGCAACCATAAATGAGGTAGGGCTTTAGGACCCAATTGTTTTGAAAGCTACAACTGTGTGCAATCAATCTTCATCATACCAAACAATAAAATCTTCGGCAAACTACCAAAGTTCGCCACATTAATTAAAAAAACATCAGGGGATCCCGTAGCGTAGTTGGCTACACGTTCGCCTTTCAAGCGAATGGTCATGGGTTCGATTCCCAGCCCCTCCACCAAAACCCTCGTCAGTCGCCGGATGCGCAGCCTATGTGGTGGCGTATTGGGATGCACGCCTCACCGTAACGGCTGCCCGATGACAACTGACAACTTGTTCTTCTCGGAGACATTCCTCCAACGTAACCCGGATAAATGGCAACCGGACAATGCAACGATCATTGGATACACGACATGGACAAAACGAACACAATGGACTCACGACGAGATAGACCAGCAACGACAACAACAATGAATAATGGAAGATCTAAATTCTGTGTGGATTCTGGCTGCAGAATACCACAGTAGATCTCGGCACAATAGCGGTTAAGTAACACAGAGTGCCTATCAAATAAATAAAGGAATAAAAAAAAATTGAAAAAACATCGATTAAGAGAAATCGACCAATAAGCCCCTACTATTTTAAGCGCGAGAATTGTTGATCTTCATTTTCTACTTGTGAAATTCGATTGCGAAATCAATATGCGTAATAGTAGTAATAAATAATAGTAGTAATAAAGCTAAGACAAAAAGTACGACCGCTAATGATGTGAAGGTTGTTCGTAAGGCTCGTCCGGTTATAGTGATAAAACCGAAAGAGTCCAACCAGAGTAGCGATGATACTCGGAAATTTTTGACCACCAAATTAGATCCAAAAACACACAAAATCAGTAACTTTAGAAACGGGAAAAACGGCTCTATTATTGCTGAGTGTGCAACAGGATATAGTATTAATGTTGTGAAAGAAGGCATTAAAAGCGAGTTGGGTGAAAATTACAATGCTGTTGTTCCCTCATCGGTGCCAAGGTTAAAAGTGATGGGCATGAGCGAAACTTTCCTCCGATGACTTCATTCAGATTTTAAAAGATCAGAATGAAGACATCGCTATCAATGATGTAAAAGTAATACGGGTGTTTGAAAATCCTCGTTTCAAATACAACAAGTACAACGTTGTGATTGAAGTCGATAAAGACAGTCATAGCTGTTTGTTGACCGCGAAGAAAGTAAATATAAGGTTTGATCGGTGCCTTGTTGTTCCTGAGATTAGTATTCTTAGGTGTTTCCAATGTGGAGAATTTGGGCACATGAGCACAGATTGCAAAAACGCTATCGCGTGCTCTAAGTGCAATGGACCTCACAAGACATCTGAATGCACGTCATCTGTATTGAAATGTGTTAATTGTAATAAAATGAATCAAGAACGTAAAAAGAATTTGGACGTTAAACACGGAGCATTCAGTACTGAATGCAAAGTGTATAAAAGATTAGTTGATCGCAAAAAGAGCAGCTTGCATTTCAGTGAATAGCAACCAAGTTCTAGTATGAATGTAAATAAATTCGATATTTTGTATTTGAACATTGCAGGTCTCTCTACAAACTACGTTGCATTACGTCAGCTTGTACACCCAACCAGAGATTGCAACATTTTATTGCAATCTCGCATTAGTTTCGCGTACAGTTTGCCATAATTTGCGACATATGCACAGATTGTATTAAGTAAACGGCAGGCCCTTGCATTAGGTCTCCGGTCACGAGAAAATAAGAACTGGTTATGTGTTAGTGTCTACATTGAATCTAATTTTACACTTCCCCATCGAGGAGTGGAATGCTGCATACTTCGACAACCTCAACAACCTTACAAAAAAATTCGGTCAAAGACGGGTATTGAACCCGGACCCTCCACACTTTGCACATCTAGACTGACGCGCTAACCATCTGGACTATTTACCAGATAAGGAATGAATGGACCAAAGGCAATCATGATCCACGTTTCATGCTATGCGGATGCGACAAGTGGAAGGGTAACAGGGATAGCAATGAGTGATACGAGTGGAATAAGCACCATGCATATTTGTGTCCTTTTCCGTCATCAAGCTAAATGGAATCGGGAATATTGTGTGGGTTAAAGTTATATTGCTGTACACGATTCATATACTTGTCTAGGAGGAGCCAACGAGATTCGTTTGGATGTATTGATCGAAGCCAAATAAACCGACTTAATGCAATGAGCTGTATTAACAAGTATGACATGCTCTGATCGGTTTGAATGCGAGATTTGATACAAAATGCTTAATACAAAGAATGTTACACAGAATTGTTTTGGGTGTAGAAGATAAACGTCCATTTTTAGTCTTTTTATCTGAAACGCATATCGTTGACAGTGATTCTTTCGAACAGTACAGTATCCCGGGTTACAGTGTAGCTGCTTGTTTATCACATTCAAGACACACTGGCGGTGTTGCTATTTATGTCAAAGAATCGGTTCAATTCAAGCTTCAATTGAACGAAGTTTGTGATGGTAACTGGTTCTTAGGCATTGCAGTTGAACGTGGCATGAAGATGGGTAACTATGGAGTTTTATATTTTAGCAGTTTTAGCAGTTCAAATGACCAGCGATTTGTTGAAATTTTGGAGAACTAGTTGGAGATGTTCATAGATCCTAGTAAATTAAATATACTCGCTGGCGATTTTAATATCAATTGGTGTGACATCCATAATTCGAATCATTTGAAACGGTTAGCAGACTTTTTTTTATTTGAAACAAAAGGTCTTCGATTACACACGTATTTCTCAGCACAGTAGAACTTTAATTGATCATGTATATTCTAATTTCGATTCCGTTAGTACGGTAACGATTTGTGATTTGAAAATAACCGATCATGAAACTCTAGTAATTAACGTAGATGATAATAGTGATAATAATAGTGATCTTATCAAATTAAAGTGCTGGAGAAAATATTCAAAACAAGCTATCTCGGGTCTTGTCGCAAGAAACGTGGATTTTCAATCAAACGTCGGTTCGTTAGATCAAAAATCAGCTGTTCTTACTGACGTTTTGAAAACCTGTACCAATAATCTAATAGAACATAAATATGTATCTCTGAAAAACTCGAACAGCTGGTACAATCTGGATCTTTTACGATTCAAACGTAAAAGGGACAAATTGTACAGAAAATTTTGTAGAAGTAATAATGCTATTCATTGGAAAAGGTATCAGGTCGCGCGTAATAAATATTCGCATATGTTGAAAAAAACGAGATGCGAATATATTCAGAGGAAAATTGATCAGCATCAAAATAACAGCAAAGAGTTATGGAAAATTTTGAAATCCTTGTTAAAACCTAATAGTAGCAAACAGCGATCCATAACCTTCGATGGCACATTAGAACAGTCAGAACAAGTTATTGCAGATAAATTCAATCAATATTTCGTCAACAGTGTCTCACTGATTAACCAGTCAATTGAGTTAGTTGATGAGCCTGACGAAATAAAACAGCCGATTAATTTTAATTGTAGATTTGATGGATTTCACCCAATAACATTAGAAGAACTTGAAAATATTTGCTCTTCAATTGGAAAAACGGCTGGAGTCGATAATGTTAATGCCAAGGTAATACAAGACTGCTTTGATGTCATCGGACACAACTTGCTGGACCTTATAAATGAATCTTTACGAACTGGGCACGTGCCACAAGTTTGGAAGGAATCTCTAGTGATTCCGATTCAAAAAGTTGCTGGGACGATTAAAGCCGAAGAGTTTCGTCCTATCAATATGTTGCACACATTAGAGAAAATTTTGGAACTTGTAGTAAAAGGCCAGCTGCTTGAGTATTTGAATAGAAATAACTTGCTGATACCGGAACAATCGGGATATCGAGAAGGTCATTCTTGTGAAACCGCATTGAACTTGGTATTAGCTAAATGGAAGGAAAATGTAGAGCGTAAAGATACGATTGTTGCTGTGTTCTTGGATCTAAAACGCGCTTTTGAGACAATTTCTCGGCCCTTATTGTTGAGCACAATCAAGCGCTTTGGAATTTCTGACAGATCTCAAAGGACTGCTTTTAATGATTCTGTTTCTAGTCCCGTGGAGAACACGCTAGGAGTGCCGCAGGGAAGTGTATTAGGGCCTATTTTATTCATTATGTATATAAATGACATGTGATATAAATCTTTTTGCTGATGACACCGTGATATTCATTGCAGCTAAAAATTTAGCAGATGCCATTTCACGCTTGAACGAGGATTCACACTCTCTAAGTAGATGGTTGAAATAGAAGCAATTGTGAGACCGCATCGTGCTTTCGTGCTGTGCGGTTCTTTCTCTCTTTGCGGAAGGAAGTTTTTAATACTACCCGAAGCTATTTTAATTTCAACGGTGCTTCTTAGCGCTATTTGTACCCACTGATCCCGTTACGATCTTTGCAAGGACCCGTGCCTTCGTTTTACGTTGGACCCGTTTGCGGAAGTAAAATTCCGACAAGCGGTGGTAATCCTGCAGGGACACCGTTCTGGGAAAAAACCTCTTAGAAGGTCACGTCTCCACGCTCAGCAATGAGTATTAACAAAAACAAGAGGAAGGGGGAGTCTCTGAATTCTCCACTTCCTTCAAAGAAACAAGGTTTCAAGACCGTCCTGCCCAAGCGCGGAAAAAATAGAAGGAAGCTGGAGAATTCAGATATTCCTTCTAACTCTAATATCGGAAATAATTCTTCTCCAATCGAACTGAGCAATCAGTTCGATTTGATTATAGATGAAATTGAGCAAATCGAATCTACCTCTAGCCCAGGTGATTCGATTCATGCGAAAAAGCAAAGGATTCCGCCAATTGTGGTATCTGTTGCCGAGTTTTCTGGCTTCCGGAATGAGATTTTGAGTAACCTTCAGGGAATCAAGGTTTCATTTCAGATTGCTAGGAAGGGTGACTACCGCGTTTTGCCGGGATCCTTTGACGATCGCAAACGTCTTCTTCACTATTTAACTGAGAAGCGCCATAAATTCTTCACATACGACGACAAAACTGAGCGATTGTTCAAAGTCGTCTTGAAAGGTCTCCCCAGTGATGACAAATCACTGGATGAGATTAAAATTGAAATTTCTCAATTACTTGGATTTTCACCAGTCCAAGTAATTAAGATGAAAAGAAATCCCATTCTGGTACTTCCCAGAGGGCATTTCTCAAGAATTTTATTTAGTTCATTTTAACAAAAGTTAACTAAATAATATGAAAAGTTTGGAAAGGCCTGTATTATGTCTCATGTCCGTGTTACATGGGAACATTTCCGCAGGCCTGGGGAAATTTCAAAACCCTACCCAGTGCCGTAAGTGCCAAAAGTGGGGTCATGGAACCAAACATTGTCACATGGATGCTAAATGCATGATTTGTGGTGGAACCTCTCACGCCAAGGACGCATGTCCTGTGAGAGAAGATTCCAATAAATTTAAGTGCGCAAACTGTGGGGCAATCATAAATCCAATTTCTGGGAATGCCCTTCACGCAAAAAAGTTTTGAATTAAAATTGATGACGGGAAATTCCAATCGGATCCCAGATTCGACGGGTAGAAATTTTTCAAACGCTCAAATTTCGAAACCGGTTACCGGTCGAGCAATTCATACCCACCACAATTCACAAACAAATTTTGCCGCTCGTCAACGGGTAGCAAGCACTTCAGTAAATTCCAATTTTTCGAATGTACCTACGTATGCAAACATCGCTGCTGGTAGACAAAATTTCTCTTCTCAAAATGAGGTTTATACCCATTTCCCAACGGAAAATAACGGTTATGTTGCCGATTCAGGTAGCATGACTGCTTCCGATTTTGATTTTTTAACTGAACAATTGCATCACATGATTGATGCAATGTTCAAAGCAAATACCATTCCTGAAGCTGTTCAGGTTGGTATAAAGTACACACACAAAATTGTTATCGGACTCCGTTTCAATGGATCCAAATAATTGTGTGAAAGTTCTAAATTGGAATGCCCGCTCTCTAAAGGGTAAGGAAGATGAATTATTCAACTTCCTTTCAGTTCATAATGTGCATATTGCCATTATAACTGAAACGTATTTAAAACCAGGACTCTCCATTAAAAGAGATCCAAACTATTTTATCTACAGAAATGATCGTCTTGACAGCGCCTGTGGTGGGGTCGCCATTGTCATTAATAGACGTATCAAACATAAATTATTTTCTTCGTTCGAAATCAAAGTTTTTGAAACCTTGGGAGTTTCTGTTGAAACAAATTTTGGACAATTTTCCTTCATTGCAGCCTACTTGCCTTTTCAACGCAATGGGCAGCAAAAGAATTTGTTGAAAGCTGATCTTCAAATTCTGACTGGCAACAAATCAAAATTCTTCGTAATTGGTGACTTCAATGCCAAACACCGTTCATGGAATAATGCTCAAAGCAATTCCAATGGTAAAATTTTATTTGAAGATTGTTCTGCGGGATATTATACTATTCAATATCCCAATGGACCAACTTGTTTTTCTTCCAGTCGAAATCCTTCTACAATTGATTTAGTTTTAACGGATTCAAGTCAGCTGTGTGGCCAATTGGTAACTCATGCTGACTTTGACTCTGATCACCTTCCTGTGACATTTGAAATCTCACAAGAAGCCATTTATAATCCAATCAGCTCTACTTTTAATTATCATAGAGCTGATTGGGATTTATATAAAACGTATATCGATAGGAATTTTGATGTTGATATTCCTCTCGATACCAAAAGTGATATTGATAATGCTCTCGTATCTTTGACAAATTTAATTGTCGAAGCCAGAGGCATTGCAATTCCGAAATGTGAAGTTAAATTCAACTCCATTATTATTGACGACGATCTTCAGCTACTGATCCGTCTTAAAAATGTGAGAAGAAGGCAATACCAAAGAACTCGCGATCCCGCGTTAAAAGTTATTTGGCGAGATTTGCAAAAGAAATTAAAAACGTTTCGCTATTCTGAGAAATACCAACTTTGAGAATAATGTCTCGAAGTTGGATCCCAGTTCGAAACCCTTTGGAAATTAACAAAAATTCTTAAAAACCTCAAAAGTCAATTCCAGCACATAATGAGGGAAATAAAATTTTATTAAATAATACGAAAAGGCTCAAAAACTTGCTCAGCAGTTTGAGAGTGCCCATAATTTTAGTCTAGGTCTCACTAGTCCAATTGAGGATCAGGTTACAAGGAGCTTCGAAGACATTCTCAATCAAGAGAATGTTTTGACCCTTCGTTGGGAACTAATTTGGATGAAATGAGATCTATTACTATTTAAAAATATGAAAGCCCCAGGTGATGATGGTATTTTTTACATACTTATCAAAAACTTCCTGAGAGCTCTTTATCCTTTTTGGTTAATTTATTTAACAAATGTTTTCAATTGGCATACTTCCCAGCTAAATGGAAAAACGCCAAAGTTGTTCCTATTTTGAAGCCGGACAAAAATCCAGCTGAGGCTTCTAGTTATCGCTTAATCAGTTTGCTTTCTTCAATAAGCAAACTGTTTGAAAAGATTATTTTAAATAGAATGATGGTTCATATTAATGACAATTCTATTTTGCTGATGAGCAATTTGGTTTTCGCCATGGGCATTCAACCACTCATCAGTTATTAAGAGTTACGAACTTAATTCGGCTCAACAAATCTGAAGGATATTCGACTGGAGTTGCTCTTCTTGATATAGAGAAAGCATTTGACAGTGTTTGGCATGAAGGTTTGATTGTAAAATTGATGAATTTTAATTTTCCTCTGTACATCATTAAACTGATCCAAAATTATTTATCAGATCGCTCGCTGCAGGTAAACTATCAGAATACTAAATCTGATAGATTACCTGTAAGGGCTGGTGTCCCCCAAGGCAGCATACTGGGGCTCATATTGTATAACATTTTTACTTCTGACTTACCTGATTTACCACCAGGGTGTCAAAAATCTTTGTTTGCAGATGACACAGGTCTCTCAGCCAAAGGGCGTAGCCTTCGTGTCATTTGTAGTAGATTGCAAAAAAGTTTGGATGTTTTCTCCACTTACTTGCAAAAATGGAAAATTTCCCCGAATGCTTCCAAAACTCAGCTTATAATTTTCCCACATAAGCCGAGAGCTTCTTATTTGAAACCTTCTAGCAGACATATTGTCACTATGAATAGGGTTCCAATTAATTGGTCTAGCGAAGCTAAATATTTAGGACTTCTGCTAGATCAAAAATTAATTTTGAAAAATCACATTGAAGGCCTTCAAGCCAAATGTAACATATAGATTAAGTGCCTATATCCACTTATAAACAGAAAATCAAAACTTTGTCTTAAGAACAAACTTTTGATTTACAAACAAATTTTAGACCTGCCATGTTGTATGCTGTGCCAATATGGACTAGTTGCTGCAATACCAGAAAGAAGGCACTCCAGAGGATTCAAAATAAAATTTTGAAAATGATTCTGAAGTTGCCTCCGTGGTATAGTACCAATGAACTTCATAGAATTTCTAATATTGAGACATTGCAACAAATGTCCAACAAAATAATTTCAATTTTAGATAAAAATCGTTGCAATCTTCTATTGCAACGATTAACTCCTTGTACCCTTAGTATAAAATAGGTTAAGTTTAGTTTAAGTTGAAAACATTGTAATTCCTACATGGTTCAATTCAACCAGAGGAAAAAATTCTAACTGCCAGAGGCAATTGAAATGTATTAATAATAACTAAAAGCGTAACATAGCAAATAAGGATGATAGTGTTAAGAAAACACGGAACACCTAGTCTAAGAGATGCATGCATGTATTAGATAATTAGCAAATAAAATCAGTTAAAAAAAAAAAAAAAAAAAAACTAGCATTTGAAATTGAATATTAATAAAACAAAATACATGGTAATTTCGCGAACCCGAGTAAATGAGGATGTCTCTGTTAAAATTGATGATGAGACAATTGATCGCGTCCGCGATATTAAATATCTTGGCGTGATTATTGATGACAAGCTAAAATTTGACATACATATTGACAATGTTATCAAGAAAATAGCCAAGAAGTATGGAATGCTCTGTCGATTAAAACACGATTTGACTATTGGTAGCAAAATACTCTTGTATAAATCAATCATCTCTCCTCATCTGGACTTTTGTCCTTCCATCCTTTTCTTGGCTAACGAAACACAAATATCGAGATTGCAGCGCTTACAAAATAAAATAATGCGTTTGATTTTAAAATGTGATAGATTCACTTCCTCAACTTTCCTGTTGGACGCCTTACAATGGCTGTCAGTGAAGCAAAGAATAGTGTACTTGACTATGGTGTTCATTTTTAAAGTAATAAACGGTTTACTGCCTCGATATTTGTGTGATCGAATTGAAAGAGGAAGTGATATTCATAGTTATAATACTAGACACGCGGATAATGTGAGAACACCCTATTTTCTGTATGGCGCTTCACAAAACTCTTTGTTTTTTAAAGGTATAAAGGTGCCGTCAGACGTTGCAAGCAAATCACTCGCAACGAGCATTTTGCTCGCAGAAAGTGACAACTGTCAAAAAATTTCCTGTCTGACTACACTGAAAGTGATTGCATGCAAACAAATGACAACTCGTAAGCAAACGCTCGCTTGCAATGTGTGACTGCTAAGCGTTAAAAATTTTCAACTCGCAGAAACGAAATTGCGCTTGCTAGTGCAGCACTAGCAAATTTTTCGCTCGCAAAAGTGAAAACGTTTTCAGGTGGCAGTGTTGCACTGCAAAAATAGGAATGAAATTAGATTTTGTGGCCGAAAAACAAGTTTTTCGTTTTTGTTTATATTTGCATGAGAGTAAATCTGTCATTTGCTTAAAGTAAAAAATTGCTACGTGTGACTGCAATTGCGAGTGCTCTCAGAAATCATTCGCTCGCACGAGTGATTTGCTTGCAACGTCTGACGGAGCCTTAAATGTTTTCAATTCGATGCCTTCACACATCAAACGTGCAGTCACGCTAACACAGTTTAAGAGACAATGTATTTCACACGTCAAAGCTGCCTTTTGAACAGCTACCCGTATCTTGACGAAGTTTTTAACCACGGATGATTTTTATGGACCATTTTTTATTTTTATTATTTATTGAGGCATTAATAAGCTATAACGTTCGCCTCGATGATGATGATGGATTTTAATTTATTGACGTAGTTTATTTTTGAACCTTTCTTTGTGTAGTCTACAAAAGTTTGAGCATCGCGCGCGGATTACAGATATGAATGATTTTGAATTTATTTAAAAACTTGCATATTTCGAACTGTTGAATCATGCTCTTGAATTAGTAGTAAGCCTTCTGGTAGATTATTTTGTACTCGCGGTTGTTCCGAAACTTTTGTTATCGACGGAGCGGTTACACAAGTTTTGATGTTTGGTTGTCGAACCTAATGATCCATGTTCAGATACATGTGAGTTTTAGATTGCGATATTGGTTTGTGAAAAGAACGCGATGTTTGGCGGAGCTTTTGAAATCTGTGCGAGAGGTTTCACAAGTTTAGCTTTTGATGAGCTCCATGTATCACTACTGTTGATTACAAAAATTCTAGGTGTAGTTCTTTAGTTCATTTTACCAATTTATTTTTGCTGTACAGTATGGAATTTTATTTTGGATTTTATATCTGTATATACAATCGGATCGTTTGTTTGCAAAACCGATTACATTGATCTTATTTAATTATCTTAAAGATAGCTCGTCCATCTCAAACCTTTGTAGGGGTATGTGGCGGGACCATCATCATCATCATCATCATCATCATCATCATATGCGTCGAGTATTGAAAGAAGCCAACAATTCCAGGTCAAGAAAAAAAGAAGCACACAAAAAAATGTTCAAACGCAATTAAATCGTGTTTAGTTTCTCTTTGAAACAATTTTAGCCATTCTGTAAAATTAAATGCCATTCTAAAAAAAAGTATTTTACTTTGGTTATTTTGAAAATGTATAAAAATATGTACAATTCTGAAAATTGGCCCGTGGCTTGAAAAGGTTGGGCAGGCCTGCAGGTCTGCAGGTCTTTATTTATTATTTATTCATTTTTGTTATGTATTCCGATTGTAGATTTTCATTATTAATTCAGATGCTTTATTTATTTACTTATTTATTTATACATTTATTTATCTATTTATTGGCAAATGAGACTACTTCTTTTGGCACTCTGGCCATTCGACGACATCAGGTGCTGCTAAACGACTACTTACCTCTCACCTGTCATAAGACGAGTTTAGACAATCCCATTGAATTCCACCACTTAATTGTATCTTGACAGATACGTATTTCGACCTCAAAGGTAAGGCCGTCTTCAGTGTCTCGTACTTGACTCGACTTGCGAGACACTGAAGTCGAGTCAAGTACGAGACACTGAAGACGGCCTTACCTTTGAGGTCGAAATACGTATCTGTCAAGATACAATTAAGTGGTGGAATTCAATGGGATTGTCTAAACTCGTCTTATGACAGGTGAAAACATTCCACTAAAAAGCTCAAAATAGTTTTCTTACTTACCTCTACCAACGTCCTGCAACCGTGAGAATACTCCCTTCGAACGATGGAATCAACCCACCGGATTTCCATCACTATCCAGCCCTTTGGATCCAAACTTCAACACAATCAGTCGGCAACCCATCGATCTCGTCGGACCTCCAACCTGGTGGTTATGAAGAGTCTGCGGATCGCCGAACGATTGAAAGTCGATGTCAGCAAACCATCGGTTAACAAGCCCCTGCAGTGCATTAGAATGCATCCGATGGGCCTCGAGCCATCATCGTAACCCGAAGAAGCACGTGTAAAAATCCGAAGAATTGCTTATATAGAAGTACATGTGTGTCGGTCCACCTTATAGCTAGACAAATAGGGTTTGTTCGAAAAGAAAACTTTTCAACGGTGGACGGTCCAAAATAGAATTGAACCATGCTAATGTGAAACTTGATTAGGAAAGATAGTTCTCTCACTCCATCACATATAAATAACTTCATAATCACCGTAGTGAACGATGGTAGCAGCGTAGGTAGAATCAAAACCAATATCGTTAGACCGGAAATCCAGGAGGAGATTGGCCGGCTGAAGAACAACAAAGCCCCTGGGGTTGACCAACTACCAGGAGAGCTATTTAAACACGGTGGTGAGGCACTGGCTAGAGCGCTGCACTGGGTCATTACCAAGATTTGGGAGGAGGAAGTTTTGCCGCAGGAGTGGATGGAAGGTGTCGTGTGTCCCATCTACAAAAAGGGCGATAAGCTGGATTGTAGCAACTACCGCGCAATCACATTGCTGAACGCCGCCTACAAGGTACTCTCCCAAATTTTATGCCGTCGACTAGCACCAATTGCAAGGGAGTTCGTGGGGCAGTACCAGGCGGGTTTTATGAGCGAACGCTCCACCACGGACCAGGTGTTCGCCATTCGCCAAGTACTGCAGAAGTGCCGCGAATACAACGTGCCCACACATCATCTATTCATCGACTTCAAAGCCGCATATGATACAATCGATCGGGACCAGCTATGGCAGCTTATGCACGAAAACGGATTTCCGGATAAACTGACACGGTTGATCAAAGCGACGATGGATCGGGTGATGTGCGTAGTTCGAGTTTCAGGGGCATTCTCGAGCCCCTTCGAAACCCGCAGAGGGTTACGGCAAGGTGATGGTCTTTCGTGTCTGCTATTCAACATCGCTTTGGAACGAAGAGCAGAGATTAACACGAGTGGCACAATTTTCAATAAGTCCGTCCAGCTATTTGGCTTCGCCGACGACATAGATATTATGGCACGTAACTTTGAGAAGATGGAGGAAGCCTACATCAGACTGAAGAGGGAAGCCAAGCGGATCGGACTAGTCATCAACACGTCGAAGACGAAGTACATGATAGGAAGAGGTTCAAGAGAAGACAATGTGAGCCACCCACCGCGAGTTGGCATCGGTGGTGATGAAATCGAGGTGGTAGAAGAATTTGTGTACTTGGGCTCACTGGTGACTGCCGAAAATGATACCAGCAGAGAAATTCGGAGGCGTATAGTGGCTGGAAATCGTGCATACTTTGGACTCCGCAAGACGCTTCGATCGAATAGAGTTCGCCGCCGTACCAAACTGACCATCTACAAAACGCTCATTAGACCGGTAGTCCTCTACGGACACGAGACCTGGACGATGCTCGTGGAGGATCAACGCGCACTCGGAGTTTTCGAAAGGAAAGTGCTGCGTACCATCTATGGTGGGGTGCAGATGGCGGACGGTACATGGAGGAGGCGAATGAACCACGAGTTGCATCAGCTGTTGGGAGAACCATCCATCGTTCACACCGCGAAAATCGGACGACTGCGGTGGGCCGGGCACGTAGCCAGAATGTCGGACAATAACCCGGTGAAAATGGTTCTCGACAACGATCCGACGGGCACAAGAAGGCGAGGTGCGCAGCGGGCAAGGTGGATCGATCAAGTGGAAGATGACTTGCGGACCCTCCGTAGACTGCGTGGCTGGCGACGTGTTGCCATGGACCGAGCCGAATGGAGAAGACTCTTACATACCGCACAGGCCACTTCGGCCTTAGTCTGAAATAATAATAATAATCGTTAGACCGTGTGCATCTCATATATCAAGTAGGTAAGAGCCAGATAGATCGAGCCAGTCACAAATAAATATCCTAATCGAACGCATCAATCCTGTATCATATTATTAAAGACGGTATTTTTCGGCTCTTTCAGTCTTTATGATAAGCTAAAATGGGTTTTGCGTCCACTATCCGACGTTTCGGTGTTTATTACACCTTCTTCAGGGAACGCAGCCTCTAAATCCCTGAAGTAGGTGTAATAAACACCGAAACGTCGGACAGTAGACGCAAAACCCGTTTTAGCTTATCATAAAGACTGAAAGAGCCGAAAAATACCGTCGTCAATAATCAGTCACAGTCGAAAGCAACAATTCTGTATCATACTCTATACACAAAAGAGAAATCAATCGCGTATTTTCTAATACCAAGACCGGACCAAATCAGTTTAATTTTGCTACAGATACTGAGCACGAGAACTAAATAACTTCAAAAACTTTAAAAGGTACAGTTTTTGCGTTACATAATTAATGGATCCTACCTAACCCGAATCGTTTTTTTAGAAAACGTAAATTTTATGTGTATTATTATCACCGAAAAAAAAAACAACAAATCAAAAATATAAAAACCCACGGTGATCTCATCCGAGTTCAGTAAAATATTTAGATATCTCCATATAAGTTTGAAGTATAGTTTGTTTGCAATTTTGAATAGTATTTTGATGAACGTTTAATTAATTTTCACGATATAGCGATATCTAATTTGAAGGCAACCTAACAGCTACAACCCTGCCCATAACGAAACGAACCGATCATCGTAAAAGAACATGAACTTCCAAGCATCATCCATTATCGGTCCTAATCATAATCCGCCAACACACGACGGCGACGCTTTGAACAGCATCTTATTCCAACCGGTCGCATGAGACGATAGGAGGACTCATTCAACGTTCAGTTCGGGAGGAGAAGCGCAAGGGAATGCGCAAGGATTTTCTCGACGGGGCATACGTTATTGACACACCGCATCGGCCTGGAGCAAAGAAGGGAACTCCGGAGGAGGGTAGCCAAGGGGAGACATGCCAGCAAGGCCCCTCCATCCAATCTTGGGGAAATCTGTAGAAGCGGCGGCACCGTGCGTCGCCGTGTTTCTGTGAGACGATGAAGATGCTGTGGAGCACTTCTGAAGTTCTGAACGCCACTGGGGAGGGGAAACAAGAGTTTATCAACGGAACCGTAGCACAGAGCAGAGAGCGGTAGAAGACACATTTTATACGACCAACTGGGAGTGAGAGCCCCGCCGAAGGAGAAAGAGTGTGGTATGATGTGGTTTGCTCTAGAATATGGAATCTGAAACACAACGTGCACTGGATGTATATGAACTCACGCTTGCTTGGCGCGGGAGGGAACCTGTTTTTCCTCTTGGCCACGAACCGCCTCTACGGACGGCGAGGGAAGCTGAAACGGGGTGATACTGTCTCAACAAGAGCAACAACAGCTTCAGCAACTTGATTGTGTACGGTATGGATGTGTCTCTTGCGCTTGAGTAGATCAGTGTAATAAATTCCCCAACTTACATGTCGGTACGTATAGGTACAATAATAGTGGATGCCTCGGGAGCAGCAACAATAACAACTGAATGAGCGGATGGATGCAGTAGGAACCGAACGAAACCAAACCACCGTACTGACTCGTAGGTCGAGTTGGATAGATGCGAAGGGCTGGTGACGGGGCTGCTGGCTGGTGCAAAATCTATGCTATAGGTTGGGCATTGCGAAGATTTCCCGGAATGAGAAGTTGAAGTTTGTGTGCACTATCTTCACCTTCAAGGCATTTCGCGGCATATCTTATGTATTCTGATACAGTTACTGGGATTGCATTCCGGCGTTAGGCTACCATTCCAAGAACGAGCTTCCATGAAGCAGAGGCATGTATATTAGCTACATGTAAACGATATACTATTTAATCAAATAACTGTTTTGAATGCCTCCCTCATCATTGAGTTTATCAAAGCCTTAAATAGGGCAATATAAATTTGATCCCTTAATGCAACAGCCTATCGATAGACAACTGTTCTGCGATTGTTGAAATGAAAAGCGTCAGTTGACCATTATTTTTGTATCAAAACTCCAGTTTGTTTTTTTTTGTGTATACGTTAACTTCTTTTCAACGCAAAATCAAATTATTGAGGAAACTTTGGCTTTGCTTCGCTTTTCGTAAAATAACACTTGAAAAATGTTCACGTCATTGTTCCTTCCTTACAAATGTTGACATGTTTTACATTATAACAAACTTCTATCTTCTATCTATAAATATGTATGTAGATTGTAGACTGGCTATAGGACGTGTCGTAGAATTACGTTTGGTTGAATGACTTTTCGTGAAATGGTCGTTCGGCCGAAGGGACGTTGGATCTGATGGACATTTTATTGAGAGTTAATTGCAGTGCAGCATAGATTTTTTTAAAACTTTTCGTCACACTTTTTGTATGAAATTTTGTATGGATCTTCACACTTAACTCAACTCCCTCCCCCTCTAAGCGTTACGTAATTTATGGACGCTCCCTTATATGCTGGGGTTTAATGCTCCAAAGCATTAGCATTTAGTAGGTCAACTTGAATTACGAATCAGAGAAAGTAGATTTTTTTTTTATTTTCGGCCACCTGATTCCCCATAGTGCGTTGACCGCGTATCGGCATTGATGCCATCAGACGCAAGCATCCACGAATGATAACTAAAAGCCGATATAGTTTTATGATTTAGTTATTGAACAATAGGTTTCGAAATCAAAAGTATGACTAACCATCTTCCACCTCGCCGTATCTGGTTGGCAGCAAAATAAAAAAATCGGTGAAAACCTAATGCAAATCAGGCTCTTCAGGCATCTCCTTCAGGCATATCCTATTGAAGGCTTGATGAAGCTGTGAATAAATTGTAACTTTTTTAAAATTGATTTAATTTCGATACCATGAAACTAAGGTAATGGATTTGTTTGCTTCGCGGATAATATGAACATAGGTCAGAGGGTGCGTTGATATTACCAGATTATCAGATTCGAGGATAATATGGACATATTTGAAAAGGTGACTGGATTCCTTCGTGGTCGTCGATGAATTCGTCCTGAGATCATTGCCAAGAGGTTGAATAATTACGAAAAGAATGCGAAGGTGCATAACTGTGCCCACCATAGGTTCCAGAAGATACTTCAAAGAAAATTCACACCTGCTCCAAATGTGTCATGTACAAAATGCTTATAAAACCTGAGGTCATGTATGAGAACGTCGGACAGCAACACTGCAAAGATGGTGTGCAATTCGGATTCGGTTGCAGCGTGGAGCGAAGCGAGCTAGGTAGGCAATATGGCGAACGTAAGGCGCAACCGAGGATGGGGAGATGTGGCCTCGAACCGTGTATTATGGCGTTACATTTTTGATTCAGTGTTATCTGTATAGATGGAAACTAAATTAATTAAATGAAATATGTGTTCACCATTAGCCCTTTGAATGACAGTAGATGAGGGAATGTCTGTAATATCTCCTCCGATGATTTTCCCTTTCGTAACATCTCTTTATGAATTCCAAAGCAAGCGATCATCTCATTGATTATGTGTAGCAAGTTCACCCTTGTACTCTCTACCCTTGTGAGCACTAATGCCCTTTCGTACAACTCATCGGAGATTGGTTCAGATTCCTCGGAGAGCTTCCTTTTACGTTGAAATTTTAGCATTTGCTTCGGTAGCTTTCGAATGGTGTTCCGTAAATGATGATACACAACGCCAGTGTGCGGACCTCTTTCCTTGCCTCCGTGAATCCAGAAGAAAAACGACTAAGGATACAGAAAAAAAACCCTGATTAATCCACCTAGCGGTGATGGTGCCTTTCTCGTGCATTATAAAAATAGTATTTTGGCCATTACTTTTGAGCCCATAGTCCGATCTGGCCAATTTTCAATAGGAAACAATGGGAGAGTATTCTGCGTCGAGTGCAACATGTTGCGAGTAAATCGGTTAAGGATAAGTGCCTGAAAAATGAGTGATATTTTTTTAATAAAAAAAAAGTGGTATTTTGGCCATAACTTCCGAGCCCATAGTCCGATCTGACCAATTTTCAATAGGAAACAATGGTAGAGTATCCTGCGTCGAGTGCAACATGTTGCGAGTAAATCGGTTAAAGATAAGTGCCTGAAAAATGAGTGACATTATTTTACTCATTTTTTTAAATAAAAATAGTGGTATTTTGGCCATAACTTCCGAGCCCATAGTCCGATCTGACCAATTTTCAATAGGAAACAACGGTAGAGTATCCTGCGTCGAATGCAACTTGTTGCGAGTAAATCGGTTAAGGATAAGTACCTGAAAAATGAGTGACATTTTTTTTTGGGTGGGGTGCGCACAGACACACACACATACACACACACACACACACATACACACAGACATCACCTCAATTCGTCGAGCTGAGTCGATCGGTATATAACACTATGGGTCTCCGGGCCTTCTATAAAAAGTTTGTTTTTGGAGCGATCATATAGCCTTTACGTATACTTAGTATACGAGAAAGGCAAAAAGTATTTTGGCCATAACTTCCGATCCCATAGTCCGGTCTGGCCAATTTTCAATAGGAAACAATGAGAAACTTTTCTGCGTCGAATGCAACTTGTTGCAAGTAAATCGGTTGAGGATAAGTGCCCGAAAAATGAGTGACACTTTTTTACGCGATTATTCAGTAAAAAAAGTATTTTGGCCATAACTTCCGATCCCATAGTCCGGTCTGGCCAATTTTCAATAGGAAACAATGAGAAACTTTTCTGCGTCGAATGCAACTTGTTGCAAGTAAATCGGTTGAGGATAAGTGCCCGAAAAATGAGTGACATTTTTTTACGCGATTATTCAGTAAAAAACCCAGATTAATCCACCTAGCGGTGATGGTGCCTTTCTCATTTCTTTCGAGTGAGTAATTTCTACGCACTTTTGGTGAAAAAAAAAGTATTTTGACCATAACTTCTGAGCCTATAGTCCGATCCGGCCAATTTTCAACAGGAAACAATGGACCGGATTCTGCATCGAATGCAACTTCTTGCGAGCAAATCTAGACCAACTTTTGAAAAGGGCGTAACAGCCAAAATGTATTCCTTCTGGTTCTTTGCCTACATATATAGCTATATATGTAGACAAAGAATCAGAAGGAATACATTTTGGCTGTTACGCCCTTTTCAAATGTTGGTATAGAAATCGGCTGAGGGTACATATGTGACTAAAATGAGTGAGATTTTGAAAAATGTATTTTGGCCATAACTTCGAAACCCACAGTAGACTTTCGTAGACTTTTTCAAAACCCCTCCCTCCCCCCCCATGATGTTTACGTAGACTTTACCAAATTTTACAAAACACCTTAACAAAATCACGCTGAACAAAATCCAACAAAACAAAAACCAAATTGAAACGAAATCAAATTTAATCCTCTGTCCATAACTCCTGAAATCAAATCTCAAAGCCAATTAATTTAAATACTGTTGAATTCAATTCCTCCTAGAGGTGTGCACCATGGTGCACCATCGTCCACATTTTTGCATCGGCTCGCCACTGATAAAATCTGTCACGCATCTGACCTATAATTCTCAACGCCGGTTCATAATTGTAAAAATCGTGAATTTTCAGAATTCAGAAAAATTTCGAGTTGAAATTTTGAGAATGTCAAGTCTACATTCCAATAAATTTTGCGCGGAAATTTTGTAGGATTTCCCAATTGATAACCTTGAAATACTCCAAGAACTCTCCGTGATAATACCGGTGCTTTTTTTTTTAAATTCCATGCAGTATCCCGCTGAATAAGCATCTGTTGAATTCCCAAGATTTTTCTTCTAAATTCTAAAAGTTTCCCCGTTAAAAAACCCTAGTAATTTTCCGTGAAAATTTAGAATTATTTCCCGAGGTAATTTTTAGTTTAAACGGACATTCCGAAATATTTCCCGTGGAAATTTAGAATGGTTTCCTACGATATTTTTTAATTTCTCTTGCAAAGTGGGAGCAATTTCTTGAGGAAATTTAAATAAATATTATGTTCATTCCAAAAAATATTTTCTGAATAATTTTCGGTGGAAATTATGGAGAATTTTTAGTTGAACTTTTTGTGAACTACTCGTAAAAATTCGAATAAATTTTCATGAAAATTAGAAGGGCTTTTTTTACAAAAAATGTAAATATTTTATTAGTGGAAACTCGAACTGTTTTTGGTGAGAAATTCAAATAATATCTCGTGGAAGTTTTCAACAATTTATTTAGAAATTCCCAAAATTTTCCATCGATAATTCCAAAGAATTTGCATTAGAACTGCCGAAGAAATTTACGAAGGAGAATTTTCCACGGGCATTTCAAATATTTTTTCTTATATTTGCAAAGAATTCCTCGCGAAAATTCCAAAGAATTTCCGAAATTAAGCAAAAAATTTCGGGGACTTCCCAGAAAATCTCCAGTGAATATTCTGAAGGGTTTCTCGCGGAAATTTTGTAGAATTCCCTTTACAAGTTCCAAAGAATATCTTTTGGGCATTCCAAAGACTTTTTCTTGGATATTCCAAAATGCTTCCTTTGTAAATTCCCAAAATAAATCCGTTGAAGTACGACATAATTTCCATAGTTTGCAAAGAAGTTCCTGCCGAAAATTAAACGAAATTCTAGTAGAATCTGCAGTAAAATCCAAGTGAAGATATTGAAAAAAAATCGAAAGTTTGGTTTGGAAATATTTTGCAGAATTTTCCTGCTCATCACAGAAGATTTTCCGGGTGAAATCCATGATAGTTTTAAACCGTAGCTCAGACTTTTACTTTAGTGAAATTCATTAAATTTTTAAGGAGAAATACAAGAGATTATTTCGGTAAAGTCTTGAAAAAAAGCCAAAAACATCCTAAAAAAATCAAAAAATCAAACAAGTGACCTTTGCACGCAGCTACTGTATAAATCGCTTTTAAAAAACATAAAATCAAAAAGTCTACTAAGACTTTCGGTATACCCCCCGTCCCCCTTCGTAGACTATTGTAGACTTTTTCGAAACCCATCCCCCACCCCCCTCAAGAGTCTACGTGGTTTATGGACAGCCCCTACGAAACAATTGGACAATATTCTACGTCGAATGTAACTTGTTGCGAGTAAATCAGCTAAGAGTAAATGCCTAAAAAGTGAGTGAGAATTTTTTATATAAAAAATATGTTGGCCATAACTCCGAATCCCATAGTCCGATTCCGCCAATTTTCAATACGAAACAATGGGACAAGATTCCGCGTCGAATGCAACTTATTGTGAGAAAATCAGTTAAAGATAAGTGCCTGAAAAATGAGTGAGAATTTTGTACGGGTTTCTTATGTAAAAAAATGAATTTTGGCCATAACTTCGAAACCCATAGTCCGATTGGGCCAATTTTCAATACGAAACAATTGGGCAAGAATCTTCGTCGAATGAAACTTGTTGCGAGTAAATCAGCTAAGAGTAAGTGCCTAAAAAGTGAGTGAGAATTTTTCTTATAAAAAAATATATTTTGGCCATAATTCCGAAGCCCATAGTCCGATTGGGCCAATTTTCAATACGAAACAATGGGACAAGATTTCAAATCGGTTAAGGATAAGTGCCTGAAAAATGAGTGAGAGTTTTGTACGTGTTTATCATGTGAAAAAGTGGATTTTGGCCATAACTTCGAAACCCATCTGTCCAATTTTCAATACGAAACAATGGGACAAGATTCTGCGTTGAATGAAACTTGTTGCTAGTAAATCAGCTAAGAGTAAGTGTCTAAAAAGTGAGTGAGAATATTTGTTGTAAAAAAATATATTTTGGCCATAACTCCGAAGCCCATAGTCCGATTCGGCCAATTTTCAATACGAAACAATGGGACAAGATTCCGCGTCGAATGCAACTTGTTGCGAGCAAATCGGTTAATGATAAGTGCCTGAAAAATGAGTGAGATTATTTTGCGCACACACATACACACACATACACACACACATACACACACACATACACACAGACATCACTTCAATTCGTCGAGCTGAGTCGATCGGTATATAACACTATGGGTCTCCGGGACTCCTATAAAAAGTTCGTTTTTGGAGCGAACATATAGCCTTTACGTATACTTTGTATACGAGAAAGGCAAAAAGAAATAAAACTTGCTAAAACAGTCTTTATTGAGAATCACGAAGCTTAGATACCAAGGTGAGGAAATCCATATATTGTGTGCGTGACATTTGTGAATGGCGTAAAAGCTGTCACCACTACCACTACAAGAAGAGGATCTGTTGCTTCCATCAGTGGCGTTGGATTACGTGGGTGGGCTCAAGTTAGGCCACCAGCGACGTGAGAATCTCTTGTTTACGAAAGCAGTTTCGCCCTTTTGAAATGTTGGTGCCGAATTGTGTACGTCAAATTTTTTTTTGTATACTTTACTTACCTTAGTATCTGTACTATGAGCTTCAATCACAGACAAACAGACGAAACACTTTCCATGTAAACATCGTTCGCGGGGACATCAAGGACTTGGTGATCCCTCCCAGGCTAGCTGCGAGTTGAAGTGCCTTATTGGGATATGGTGGAGCTAGAGAGCGGACTCTGTTCAACGTCTATAAAAAGCTGCATATATCCACAAGTAGGCTACGCAAAAGTGACATTGTACCGCTCCAAGCGCACTAGTCCGAGTCCTGGTATTGGGTGAGGCACTAAACAGACCTGATACGACGGCTTTCCACAGGCCCAATAAGCCGCCTTTAAAACCAAACACTACGAACGACATAAGAGGATTAAAGACCATTTCTTCAACTATAGCATCATCAATGCCACGTGGAGATCATTTAACCAAAAAACGATAAACCAAAGCGACGCACGATAAAAATCACCAGCAGGAAGATCGAGACCATGAAGGGACGCAGCAAATGCACCGAGCAAAAATACCACGCCTACGCTATGCGCCACGCCTGACATGTGTAGGCAAGGTTTTTATCGATCTTTTAGTAAGCTGCGTTCGATCACTTAGCGCTAGTAGCAGTAACTCATACTAAATGATAACAAAAATTCAATCATTTAGTTTAAGATACTGCAACTAGCGCTATTAGTTGAATTCTAGCAACGAACCAATATGCATAGTTGTAGAAAAACCTTCGTACTAGAAGTCCACCATACAACACATTTTGAAATTTAGCCTCTGGAATGAGTTATTGACAAACTACTAAATGATCTAACGCAGATTTTTAAATGTAACATCCTTGTGTGTAGGCACATAAACGGGAACCTTCTTACAAACGAGTGTGATGTCATCCTGAGGTGGCGACCGCATTATGAAGAACACCTGAAGGGCGATGTGACAGACAACGATGGCGGTATGGTGACGAACCTGAGTATATGAGCATGAGCGCAAGACATACTTGACATACAGAACGCTCATTAGATCAGTAGTTTTCTACGGACACGAGTTGGAGGACCAACGCGCACTTGGAGTTTTCAAAAGGGTAGTGTTGCGTATTGCGGTCGACTATGGTGGGCTGGGCACGTAGCTATAATATCGGACAGTAATCCGGTGAAAATGGTTGTCGACAACGGTCCGACGGCAACTAGAACGTGAGGTGCGCGGCGAGCAAGGTGGATCGATCAGGTAGAAGACGATTTGCGGACCCTCCGTAGACTGCGTGATTGGCGACGTGCAGTCATTGACCGAGTTGAATGTACTGCACAGGCCACTCCGAATAACAGTTATTATTAATGAACCCTCAAATAGCACTATTGAGTCTGGTCAGTGCAATTAGTATGCCTGCATGTTGGTGAAAATGTTCTTCTTTGATGGCGACAAAAAATATGGAAATCAGTCATGGTCGATATAGACCCTCAAAAAAAAAAAAAAACCCAGATTAATCCACCTAGCGGTGATGGTGCCTTTCTCGACCTTCGTAAAATGTGTGTGCTTGAAAATAGATGAGCTAGTAGCTAGGAGTAAAAAAGACAAATTTCTTTGTCCGTTCTATGAAAATCAGATTATTTATGGCAAAGATATTGTAGATCCAGTTGAAAACCGACTATGGCACAGTTGCGCACTACTCGCGATGCAGTTGCAACATCCGGAAATGCGAGAAAATGCGATTGTCGCGAAACCTCGGTTCGGTTTTCAGCTTGATCTACAATATGCTAATAAGAATTTCGACATTTTTGTTTCCTTTTCCAATCTTTTTGACGTACATACCCCTGTTTTATTTTACCCAGTCATATATTTTAAGGATATCACTTTTGGATGTAAATTGAACTGAAGCTCCGACTACACAAAAAGAAAACGAAAATGTCATTCCCATCAAGCAAGCGGAGGGCAATATTTGTTATGATATAAATCTCATGACCATCTTTCTACCAAACTCCCGTATGAAGAGGAAGGGAAGTGTATCAGTGTGAAGCATCCGATAGTTCGTTTTCGGAAAGAAATTATAGCCTTTCGGTACAACTTTGTTGCGCAAGAAAGGCAAAAATTATTTTGGACATAATTTCAAAGGTAATAGTCCAATCTGGCCAACTTTCTAAATAGAACAGGATTCCGCATCTAATGCAATTTGTTGTGAGTAAATCGGTTGAGGGTAAGTCCATTAAAAGTCAGCTAGACTTTTTTACTCGTTTTTTTATAACACATAGTATATTTTGGCCATAATTTCTGTGCCCATGGTCCAAATTTTCAATAGAAAACAATACGACAGGATTCCGCGTCGAATGAAACTTGTTGGAATTATAGATAGTGGAATATATAGATGAGTGAAGATAAATCCTCTGTCTCCAAACGAACTGTCAAACGTGTCTCCAAACGAGCATGACGTCACGATTTCAATGGAAACGTTAAGGGCTGTGACGTCATATGTGCGTGTGCACGGGTAGAAAAATCGACTCAGCCATGCTTTCGCTCATCTATAGATTCTACTATCTATATATTCTACTATCTATAGTTGGAATTAAATCGGTTGAGGATAAGTTCCAAAAAAGTGAGCTAAACTTTTCGCACTTTTGGTGCGCGCACACACACACAGAGACATCATCGCAGTTCATCGAGCTTATACGTATATAACACTATGAGTCTCCAGGCCTTCTGTAAAAGTTTGGTTTTGGAGCGAGCATACAGCCTTTTCGTAGAAAAAGGCAAAAATGGTGTTTCAGCCATAATTTCCAATCCCATAGTCCGATCTAGCCAATTTTCAATAGAAAACAATGGGACAAGATTCTGCGTCGAATTCATCAATAGATATTGATTGTCGATATTGATAGATGAAGTCTAAGTGCTAAAAAAGTGAGCTAGACTTTTTCGAACTCTTTTTCACAATAAATAGTAATTTGACCATCCCAAGTAGCACACGCAACATCTTCTAAAAAGCACCTTGTTTCTATTCAGTTTCATTAAAGGCATTGGAAAAACATCAAAGCACGAAAAAGTTGCATCGAGATGTCAAAAACGTTCGAGTTGTGGTCAATGTTTCATTAACATTGCAATGCAGTGCGTGTTTGACATTTGGAAACAAACAACCAAAGAATATTGCACTTCATGTTTCAAACACGAAACAAAATCATCAAGGTGCATATTTTTTACCATGTAACTTCAATGCGTCTTTAGAAATTTATTTGTTTGTTTAAATTGAGTTGCAAATAAGTTGAGTGTGTCTTCATGTTTAATTTAGTATCGTTCAACGTTTTGACAACTCACAATTTTTTCCGGTGATGGTGCAATCAAGTAACAGAAAACTCGAGTACAAAACTTCATAATCGTATGGTTTTTATGGTGAGTCAACATGCAGTCCCTTCGAAGTGTTGAATGGTGCTGTGGTAGAGTGAAGGGCTATCAATCACAAGATCTATAAATCGAATCCAGTTTTATATTTTTATTTTATTTTTTTCCGCTGTAGTATTTTGCAACATTATTGCAATTTTACTGCAATCGAAGGATGTTTCCGTAGGCTCCACCTCTTGCGCTTTTTAGATTGCAAGAGAGTTATATTTGATGGCACATACGCAAAGATTGTTTCTTTCCGAATAGTTGCAATACAGTGAAACGTTCAGTATTGACACAAGTTGTGTTGCTTGGGATAACATCTAAGCCCATAGTCCGATCTGGCCAATTTTAAATAAGAAAATATGAGACATTCTGCGTCGAATGCAACTTGTTGCGAGCAAATCGGTTGAGGATAAGTGCCCGAAAAATGAGTGACATTTTTTACGCGATTTTTTCGTATGAATTTGTATTTTGGCCATAACTTTCGATCCCATAGTCCGATCTGGCCAAATTCAAATAGGAAACAATGAGACAGGATTCTGCGTCGAATGCAACTTGCTGCGAGCAAATCGATTGTGGATAAGTGCCCGAAAAATGAGTGACATTTTTTACGCGATTTTTTCGTATGAATTTGTATTTTAGTCATAACTTTCGATCCCATAGTTCGATCTGGCCAATTTCAAATAGGAAACAATGGGACAGGATTCTGCGTCGAATGCAACTTGTTGCGAGCAAATCGGTTGTGGATAAGTGCCCGAAAAATGAGTGACATTTTTTACGCGATTTTTTCGTATGAATTTGTATTTTGGCCATAACTTTCGATCCCATAGTCCGATCTGGCCAAATTCAAATAGGAAACAATGGGACAGGATTCTGCGTCGAATGCAACTTGCTGCGAGCAAATCGGTTGTGGATAAGTGCCCGAAAAATGAGTGACATTTTTTACGCGATTTTTTCGTATGAATTTGTATTTTGGTCATAACAGGATTCTGCGTCGAATGCAACTTGTTGCGAGCAAATCGGTTGAAGGTAAGTGCCCGAAAAAAGAGTGACATTTTTAACGCGATTTTTTTGTATGAATTTGTATTTTGGCCATAACTTCTGATCCCATAGTCCGATCTGGCCAATTTAAAATAGGAAACAATGGGTCAAGATTCTGCGTCGAATGCAACTTGTTGCGAGCAAATCGGTTGTGGATAAGTGCCCGAAAAATGAGTGACATTTTTTACGCGATTTTTTCGTATGAATTTGTATTTTGGTCATAACTTTCGATCCCATAGTTCGATCTGGCCAATTTCAAATAGGAAACAATGGGACAGGATTCTGCGTCGAATGCAACTTGTTGCGAGCAAATCGGTTGAGGATAAGTGCCCGAAAAATGAGTGACATTTTTTACGCGATTTTTTCGTATGAATTTGTATTTTGGCCATAACTTTCGATCCCATAGTCCGATCTGGCCAAATTCAAATAGGAAACAATGGGACAGGATTCTGCGTCGAATGCAACTTGCTGCGAGCAAATCGGTTGTGGATAAGTGCCCGAAAAATGAGTGACATTTTTTACGCGATTTTTTCGTATGAATTTGTATTTTGGTCATAACTTTCGATCCCATAGTTCGATCTGGCCAATTTCAAATAGAAAACAATGGGATAGGATTCTGCGTCGAATGCAACTTGTTGCGAGCAAATCGGTTGAAGGTAAGTGCCCGAAAAAAGAGTGACATTTTTAACGCGATTTTTTTGTATGAATTTGTATTTTGGCCATAACTTCTGATCCCAAAGTCCGATCTGGCCAATTTAAAATAGGAAACAATGGGTCAAGATTCTGCGTCGAATGCATTTTGTTGCGAGCAAATCGGTTGTGGATAAGTGCCCGAAAAATGAGTGACATTTTTTACGCGATTTTTTCGTATGAATTTGTATTTTGGTCATAACTTTCGATCCCATAGTTCGATCTGGCCAATTTCAAATAGGAAACAATGGGACAGGATTCTGCGTCGAATGCAACTTGTTGCGAGCAAATCGGTTGAGGATAAGTGCCCGAAAAATGAGTGACATTTTTTACGCGATTTTTTCGTATGAATTTGTATTTTGGCCATAACTTTCGATCCCATAGTCCGATCTGGCCAAATTCAAATAGGAAACAATGGGACAGGATTCTGCGTCGAATGCAACTTGCTGCGAGCAAATCGGTTGTGGATAAGTGCCCGAAAAATGAGCGACATTTTTTACGCGATTTTTTCGTATGAATTTGTATTTTGGTCATAACTTTCGATCCCATAGTTCGATCTGGCCAATTTCAAATAGAAAACAATGGGACAGGATTCTGCGTCGAATGCAACTTGTTGCGAGCAAATCGGTTGAAGGTAAGTGCCCGAAAAAAGAGTGACATTTTTAACGCGATTTTTTTGTATGAATTTGTATTTTGGCCATAACTTCTGATCCCAAAGTCCGATCTGGCCAATTTCAAATAGGAAACAATGGGTCAAGATTCTGCGTCGAATGCATTTTGTTGCGAGCAAATCGGTTGTGGATAAGTGCCCGAAAAATGAGTGACATTTTTTACGCGATTTTTTCGTATGAATTTGTATTTTGGTCATAACTTTCGATCCCATAGTTCGATCTGGCCAATTTCAAATAGGAAACAATGGGACAGGATTCTGCGTCGAATGCAACTTGTTGCGAGCAAATCGGTTGAGGATAAGTGCCCGAAAAATGAGTGACATTTTTTACGCGATTTTTTCGTATGAATTTGTATTTTGGCCATAACTTTCGATCCCATAGTCCGATCTGGCCAAATTCAAATAGGAAACAATGGGACAGGATTCTGCGTCGAATGCAACTTGCTGCGAGCAAATCGGTTGTGGATAAGTGCCCGAAAAATGAGCGACATTTTTTACGCGATTTTTTCGTATGAATTTGTATCTTGGTCATAACTTTCGATCCCATAGTTCGATCTGGCCAATTTCAAATAGGAAACAATGGGACAGGATTCTGCGTCGAATGCAACTTGTTGCGAGCAAATCGGTTGAAGGTAAGTGCCCGAAAAAAGAGTGACATTTTTAACGCGATTTTTTTGTATGAATTTGTATTTTGGCCATAACTTCTGATCCCAAAGTCCGATCTGGCCAATTTCAAATAGGAAACAATGGGTCAAGATTCTGCGTCGAATGCAACTTGTTGCGAGCAAATCGGTTGTGGATAAGTGCCCGAAAAATGAGTGACATTTTTTACGCGATTTTTTCGTATGAATTTGTATTTTGGTCATAACTTTCGATCCCATAGTTCGATCTGGCCAATTTCAAATAGGAAACAATGGGACAGGATTCTGCGTCGAATGCAACTTGTTGCGAGCAAATCGGTTGAGGGTAAGTGCCCGAAAAATGAGTGACATTTTTTACGCGATTTTTTTGTATGAATTTGTATTTTGGCCATAACTTTTGATCCCATAGTCCGATCTGGCCAATTTCAAATAGGAAACAATGGGACAGGATTCTGCGTCGAATGCAACTTGTTGCAAGCAAATCGGTTGAGGGTAAGTGCCCGAAAAATGAGTGACATTTTTTTTAGTAGTTTTGCGCACACACACACACACACACACACACACACACACACACACACACACACACACACACACACACACACACACACACACACACACAGACATCACCTCAATTCGTCGAACTGAGTCGATTGGTATATAACACTATGGGTCTCCGGGCCTTCTATAAAAAGTTTGTTTTTGGAGCGATCATATAGCCTTTACCGTATACTTAGTATACGAGAAAGGCAAAAATGATGGCTGTAGTATTTTCGTCTGATTGTCTGTTACGCTTTGTCGTAGTGACACATATTTGCCAAGTACTTCTAGTTATCTAGTAGATTGTTTAGATATCGACATTGGTTGCAGTCAGACCTGACAAATATTTGTCATTATAGGAAAGAGTGTACTGATAGTTTTAGTATCAGTAATGTACCTCCGGTGGAGCAGTATTGTGCAACCGAGTTCGCTCGAGTATTGGAAACAGATTGATTATTTCCTTAGCAAGTTGTACCATCTCATGTATCTCTGGGTATCTGAAGATAAAACATTACATAAATATCAAATAATTAGAATTAATTCTATAATACCCACCGCCCGCCGTCAAGGATACGCGTGGACAACTTTTTGGCGGCAATCCTGGTGAGGGCGTGTAGTCCATTCTGGTCCGGAATTATGTTTGCGTCTAACGTTTTGTATAAATATTTGTTTCGGAAATACCCGTCACCTTCGAACATCTCTCGCGACAATTGTTGCGTTGCATCCTCCGATTCTTCTCGAGCTACAGGTGCGACCAAGTTTGTTTGCAATTCTTCTATTGTGCTAAGTATTATGATACGTGGTCCAGCCGCTGTGATGCCCATCGTCTGCAAATGAGCATCCGTCAGCAGAAGTAGCGCCCTGTCGTTAACTTTCTCAGCTGTAATCACAGTCATTAATTTGTTAAAATTAGTTCCCGTCTGAAACCATTTCGACGTAGTTGGTGTTATGAGAGATATGGTAGTTAAAAAGTGAATTGATTCGCCGAAATAAAATCATGCGATAAAATGACTGATTAGGGGAACAAATAGTTTACTGTTGAAAGTTATTAAATTCCAATAATCATTTTGAATGACGGTCTCACTATTCTAAATTCTACAATATCCGTATCGAAAACAAAGTAGTCCTACGTTAAAATAACGCATTCCTTCTTCGGGAAAAAAATCTGAAGAAGATTGCATTATTTTAGACGAACAAGAATCGATGATACAATGTCACGGGAGCTCTACACAAAATTTACGACCGTCATAGGTACAGACAAGTATAAAAACTATGGTCATGTCACACTAAACGATAGATTGCGAAAATTGTTACATGTCTTAGACAATGCTTTTGACTCTTTGAATTTCATTTCAAAGAGCATGCAACTGAAAAAAAACCATTGGCCCATGTTGGCGGATCATTTGAGGGTAATGCGTTAGGTGATGCAATTTGTTAGTGGGATTTATGGTTGGGAAGCAAACCAAAAACAAATTTGTAATTTTTTTGAAGGCTTCTTCTAAATCTGTGAGTTGCCTAGATGTCACTTTGTCGGAAAACGAATAATATGTTATTTTCAACAGCATTGCAACTAGGTCGTGATACTCTTTCCGGATATTCAAAATGTTTTTAAATATAAACGGAAACGCTCTAAGGAGCAGCCACATTTGGGCGGCCGACTGACTTAATACAGTTTTGTTGGATGGGTTGAAGTTGGCCGTTGGCTTGTCTCGCGACTCCGCTGCACCGTAATCAAAATTTTTAATAGCCTTGTTTATTTCTTCGGCCGTCATGATCCTGAATTGCTTCACTGCTAATAGTAATATACTTGACAGCACTTTTTTTACAACCCCCTCCAGCAGGTCATGCATTGGGTCAAACGTGTTGTGCGTTGTGAAATGGAAATTCGGTAAAGCGTTGAACGCACACTCTCGCACTATGCCGCAGTCTTTTGGCACGATGGAACCGTCTTGTAATGCTGCTATATCGTGTTGAACACTACTAACTGTTCTGGGAACAGCATTGTGCCCGAATGAGCCTGATCGTAGCATATTCCGGCTACAGTAACACGCTCTGCAGAAAAAGTTGCAGGAAGGACTGAGCAGCTCGAAAATCTCGTGCATCGCTAAAGAGTCCCCTACGATGTGGCATAATACGGCGTGCAAAATATACCCACTACCGTCGTCCCCCGCGATATTTACACCATCTCCTGATTCAAGCATTTTCAAATCCGTCAACAACGGCTGTAGAACCGTTTGGTATCCGTACCTGTAATGAAAATATCATGTGCGTATAATGGTTTTTCATGTAGGAGTGAAAGATTGTCACATTTGGAGCAGTTCTGATAACATTAGCTGTTCGATAACTGCATGGTGTTTACGTTCCTGTTAGCAAATGCCGTTCGAGTGGGAAATTAGAATTCACATTTCAGTGTAAAATCACGGTGATCCGAATATTTCAATAATATTGTTTGTTTAACACATGAAGTCAATCACAAGGGACATCTTTAAAGGCTACTTTACACTTCGGAATAATTTCCGCCGGATTTCGGTCCCCAATGGAGGCCAATTTGGGGCCGGGATTTTGATTTTCTGTGCCCAAATCCCGATAGCATCGCATATGTAAAAATACATGGGGAAAATTCGTGGACCTCGGGATTTTGATCTGCAGATTTTTCCCCATGTGTTTTTGCATATTTCACTGGAAATAATGTGTATACAGCATGCCAAATAAAAATCGCTAATTGATTTAACCATTTTACCACCGTGAGCAAACATGAAAAGTAAGTTAGTTTATATAGACCGCATCGTGCTTTCGTGCTGTGCGGTTCTTTCTCTCTTTGCGGAAGGAAGTTTTTAATACTACCCGATGCTATTTTAATTTCAACTGTGCTTCTTAGCGCTATTTGTACCCACTGATCCCGTTACGATCTTTGCAAGGACCCGTGCCTTCGTTTTACGTTGGACCCGTTTGCGGAAGTAAAATTCCGACAAGCGGTGGTAATCCTGCAGGGACACCGTTCTGGGAAAAAACCTCTTAGAAGGTCACGTCTCCACGCTCAGCAATGAGTATTAACAAAAACAAGAGGAAGGGGGAGTCTCTGAATTCTCCGCTTCCTTCAAAGAAACAAGGTTTCAAGACCGTCCTGCCCAAGCGCGGAAAAAATAGAAGGAAGCTGGAGAATTCAGATATTCCTTCTAACTCTAATATCGGAATTAATTCTTCTCCAACTGAGCAATCAGTTCGATTTGATTAATGATGAAATTGAGCAAATCGAATCTACCTCTAGCCCAGGTGATTCGATTCATGCGAAAAAGCAAAGGATTCCGCCAATTGTGGTATCTGTTGCAGAGTTTTCTGGCTTCCGGAATGAGATTTTGAGTAACCTTCAGGGGATCAAGGTTTCATTTCAGATTGCTAGGAAGGGTGACTGCCGCGTTTTGCCGGGATCCTTTGACGATCGCAAACGTCTTCTTCACTATTTAACTGAGAAGCGCCATAAATTCTTCACATACGACGACAAAACTGAGCGATTGTTCAAAGTCGTCTTGAAAGGTCTACCCAGTGATGACAAATCACTGGATGAGATTAAAATTGAAATTTCTCAATTACTTGTATTTTCACCAGTCCAAGTAATTAAGATGAAAAAGAAATCCCATTCTGGTACTTCCCAGAGGGGCATTTCTCAAGAATTTTATTTAGTTCATTTTAACAAAAGTGAACTAAATAATATGAAAAGTTTGGAAAAGGCCTGTATTATGTCCCATGTCCGTGTTACATGGGAACATTTCCGCAGGCCTGGGGGAAATTTCCAAAACCCTACCCAGTGCCGTAAGTGCCAAAAGTGGGGTCATGGAACCAAACATTGTCACATGGATGCTAAATGCATGATTTGTGGTGAAACCTCTCACGCCAAGGACGCATGTCCTGTGAGAGAAGATTCCAATAAATTTAAGTGCGCAAACTGTGGGGGCAATCATAAATCCAATTTCTGGGAATGCCCTTCACGCAAAAAAGTTTAGAATTCCCGTGCAAAATTGATGACGGGAAATTCCAATCGGATCCCAGATTCGACGGGTAGAAATTTTTCAAACGCTCAAATTTCGAAACCGGTTACCGGTCGAGCAATTCATACCCACCACAATTCACAAACAAATTTTGCCGCTCGTCAACGGGTAGCAAGCACTTCAGTAAATTCCAATTTTTCGAATGTACCCACGTATGCAAACATCGCTGCTGGTAGACAAAATTTCTCTTCTCAAAATGAGATTTATACAATCAATGGATCCAAATAATTGTGTGAAAGTTCTAAATTGGAATGTCCGCTCTCTAAAGGGTAAGGAAGATGAATTATTCAACTTCCTTTCAGTTCATAATGTGTATATTGCCATTATAACTGAAACGTATTTAAAACCAGGACTCTCCATTAAAAGAGATCCAAACTATTTTATCTACAGAAATGATCGTCTTGACAGCGCCTGTGGTGGGGTCGCCATTGTCATTAATAGATGTATCAAACATAAATTATTTTCTTCCTTTGAAACCAAAGTTTTTGAAACCTTGGGAGTTTCTGTTGAAACAAATTTTGGACAATTTTCCTTCATTGCAGCCTACTTGCCTTTTCAATGCAATGGGCAGCAAAAGAATTTGTTGAAAGCTGATCTTCAAATTCTGACTCGCAACAAATCAAAATTCTTCGTAATTGGTGACTTCAATGCCAAACACCGTTCATGGAATAATGCTCAAAGCAATTCCAATGGTAAAACTTTATTTGAAGATTGTTCTGCTGGATATTATACTATTCAATATCCCAATGGACCGACTTGTTTTTCTTCCAGTCGAAATCCTTCTACAATTGATTTAGTTTTAACGGATTCAAGTCAGCTGTGTGGCCAATTGGTAACTCATGCTGACTTTGACTCTGATCACCTTCCTGTGACATTTGAAATCTCACAAGAAGCCATTTATAATCCAATCAGCTCTACTTTCAATTATCATAGAGCTGATTGGGATTTATATAAAACGTATATCGATAGGAATTTTGATGATTTGATGATTTTGATTCCTCTCGATACCAAAAGTGATATTGATAATGCTCTCGTATCTTTGACAAATTTAATTGTCGAAGCCAGAGACATTGCAATTCCGAAATGTGAAGTTAAATTCAACTCCATTATTATTGACTACGATCTTCAGCTACTGATCCGTCTTAAAAATGTGAGAAGAAGGCAATACCAAAGAACTCGCGATCCCGCGTTGAAAGTTATTTGGCGAGATTTGCAAAATGAAATTAAAAAACGTTTCGCTATTCTGAGAAATACCAACTTTGAGAATAATGTCTCGAAGTTGGATCCCAGTTCGAAACCGTTTGGAAATTAACAAAAATTCTTAAAAAACCTCAAAAGCCAATTCCAGCGCTTAAAGAGGGAAATAAAATTTTATTAACAAATGGCGAAAAGGCTCAAAAACTTGCTCAGCAGTTCGAGAGTGCCCATAATTTTAGTCTAGGTCTCACTAGTCCAATTGAGGATCAGGTTACACGAAGCTTCGAAGACATTCTCAACCAAGAGAATGTTTTTGACCCTTCGTTGGGAACCAATTTGGATGAAGTGAAATCTATTACTAGAAAATTTAAAAATATGAAAGCCCCGGGTGATGATGGTATTTTCTACATACTTATCAAAAAACTTCCTGAGAGCTCTTTATCCTTTTTGGTTAATTTATTTAACAAATGTTTTCAATTGGCATACTTTCCAGATAATTGGAAAAACGCCAAAGTTGTTCCAATTTTGAAGCCGGACAAAAATCCAGCTGAGGCTTCTAGTTATCGCCCAATCAGTTTGCTTTCTTCAATAAGCAAACTGTTTGAAAAGATTATTTTAAATAGAATGATGGTTCATATTAATGACAATTCTATTTTTGCTGATGAGCAATTTGGTTTTCGCCATGGGCATTCAACCACTCATCAGTTATTAAGAGTTACGAACTTAATTCGGCTCAACAAATCTGAAGGATATTCGACTGGAGTTGCTCTTCTTGATATAGAGAAAGCATTTGACAGTGTTTGGCATGAAGGTTTGATTGTAAAATTGATGAATTTTAATTTTCCTCTGTACATCATTAAACTGATCCAAAATTATTTATCAGATCGCTCGCTGCAGGTAAACTATCAGAATACTAAATCTGACAGATTACCTGTAAGGGCTGGTGTCCCCCAAGGCAGCATTCTGGGGCCCATATTGTATAACATTTTTACTTCTGACTTACCTGATTTACCACCAGGGTGTCAAAAATCTTTGTTTGCAGATGACACGGGCCTTTCAGCCAAAGGGCGAAGCCTTCGTGTCATTTGTAGTAGATTGCAAAAAAGTTTGGATATTTTCTCCACTTACTTGCAAAATGGAAAATTTCCCCGAATGCTTCCAAAACTCAGCTTATAATTTTCCCACATAAGCCGAGAGCTTCTTATTTGAAACCTTCTAGCAGACATATTGTCACTATGAATGGGGTTCCAATTAATTGGTCTAGCGAAGCTAAATATTTAGGACTTCTGCTAGATCAAAAATTAACTTTTAAAAATCACATTGAAGGCCTTCAAGCCAAATGTAGCAAATATATTAAGTGCCTATATCCACTTTATAACAGAAAATCAAAACTTTGTCTTAAGAACAAACTTTTGATTTACAAACAAATTTTTAGACCTGCCATGTTGTATGCCGTGCCAATATGGGCTAGTTGCTGCAATACCAGAAAGAAGGCACTCCAGAGGATTCAAAATAAAATTTTGAAAATGATTCTGAAGTTGCCTCCGTGGTATAGTACCAATGAACTTCATAGAATTTCTAATATTGAGACATTGCAACAAATGTCCAACAAAATAATTTCCAATTTTAGACAAAAATCGTTGCAATCTTCTATTGCAACGATTAACTCCTTGTACCCTTAGTATAAAATAGGTTAAGTTTAGTTTAAGTTGAAAACATTGTAATTCCTACATGGTTCAATTCAACCAGAGGAAAAAATTCTAACTGCCAGAGGCAACTGAAATGTATTAATAATAACTAAAAATATTACATAGCAAACAAGGATGATAGTGTTAAGAAAACACGGAACACCTAGTCTAAGAGATGAATGCATGTATTAGATAATTAGCAAATAAAATTAGTTAAAAAAAAAAAAAAAAAAGAAAGTTAGTTTATTATATACAATATTCATTGCATTTTCAAACGGCTAATGTTCTTAGGCGTATAGGATTGTTTACTTACGTCTTCACATGGCTCGATCGTACTGTCAGTGCTAAGTAGACACGACTTGGAGAGGCATTTTTAGCTGGATGCATGTTTTCAATCTTAAAGCTGATTAACGTTAATTTTTGTTTCGTTTTACGCGATCCTAACGGGTTAACGTACTCGACATCGTCAACGTGGAGTGATAATCGTATCGAGTTCGGATGATTTTTGAGGAAGTCATTTTGTTTGTATTGATTTCCGTCTCGGAAACTTGCAAAACAATCTGAAATAAAAAGAAACGAATTTTATACTATAATTAAATTGACACGTATTCTTGGAAACTTCCTCTAAAATAGCTATTTAACAGAAAGTTAAATTTGAATTAGCTGCATCGTTTATTCACACGCACAATTGTATAGCTGTAAACTTATGACAAACTTATAAGGGAAGACGTTCGGGCACCATTTTGTCTTTGGTCCATAACTTTGGCCCTAGTTAGCCCTACATTTTTAGATCAATGGAAAGCTAGACGAATAACCCTACTATTAAAACACTTTGAAAAAGGTTTTTCTTGTAAAAAAAATGTGATTAGTTCAAAGTAGATATTGGTTTAATATTGAGCTCAAAACATCATGTTACTATAGCAAACAAATGACGGTTGTCAGAAATGACAGCATCTATTATCTCTAAAAAGATATGTAGAGGTGCCCAGAACTGAACGCGCCTACAACTGAATCTTTTCCCCTATTATCTATTATCATTAATTTTTCAAACTGTGCCGGGGATATCTGTGTTAAGTCTATATGACAATAAAACATACCTTCATTGGCAACCATCTGCTGAGCCGCTTTCGACCGCATGACCAAGGATAGGGTATCAAGGATTGAAACATAGTGGGCAGTATCTTTCTCAACAGTGATGCTCCTAATACGTTTAGGCTTTTTACCCAACTGTTGCTCCAGATTGACAAGTTTCTTCACCGTCCGTTTGCCTAAGATTATCTCCTTTGGAATTGGCACTGCAGACCCAGCGAGTGAGGACAAATAAGATAAATTTTCGTCGGCTGTTCGAACTTCCTCGAACAGCTTATCCAGTTTCATGTCGTTCAGTGCATTAACGGCAACTTCATCATTGACTGGGATAGCTTTGTCATTCAAAAATTGTTTGAATACGTCTTCGGTGTGCTGCTGATAACATTGGATGATATTTGCGGTTGCTACCATGAAATCTCGAATTTTACTCTCTGGCAACGAAGTATCAATCCGCATCGAAGTGACGAAATTCCTTATCTTAACCAGTAGCGCTTCCTTAGTTCTTGATGCATCGAGTTTCTTCTCTTTGTCCGTTTCTGCACAGCGTTTCTGTGCAATATCTGTTTCGGTTTGATCGACTGGTACATGTTCTTCTTGTTGTGCAACAGTTGGTCTTACATCGCTGTACGGTTTTATGTCCGGATGAGAAGTAATCAGGTGCCTTTTTAAAGTTTTGAAATAGCTATAGCTAGCACCACACTCTGAACAGCGAAACAGGATATCAGATTTTCCAGTGACATTCAACCCATGCACAAATTTGAAATGCCGCTTCAACTCTACCACGTGTCCTGGTATCAAGCGTTTACATCCTGCCATATGGCAACGGAATCCTTAGATATACAATAAAGAAAAATTAGAAAATGCAGAATTGCGGCAAGGTCTCGCAAGTTTGGCTCAAACTCCTCACCTTTTTCACGAGCACAAAAATATGTATTAGTGTAATTCGAATCAAAGGCTGACTCTTATTGTTATTGTTATGTGACGTAACTAACACATTAACATTACCACTAGTTGTAATATCCATGTTGCCACTTACACTTTAATATGAATGAGCATTGGAAATAAAGTACATACAAACAGACAAAACACATTGAATATTCATTCACCAGATTTATCGTCGTACAAACACTAACGTACAAACGTTGTACAAACAGTATTGTTTTCACTAAGTTAAGCAAATCACGAACCAGATGGCAATAGTAGGCAAACATCAAACTGGAGCATATCTGATGCTCGTGCCACGAGTGAGCGATTTTGTTTTGGGATAAACCAAAAGAGGTTATAAACGATAGAGAAAGATTGTCGCTTCGGTTCCCATTGTTCTGAACTCGCAAACTGTTCTGAACTCGAAAAGAAATGTATTTTGGCCCTAACTTCTAAGCTCATAGTCCGATCTGGCCAATAGGAAACAATGGGAAAAATGTTATAATGAAACCGGAATACTTTTAAAATGCTAATCTCAATATCTTCGATGCAACATCGTTGGCCTCGATATCGGAAAGATCGATATACTGTAATTTTTGTTTGTTCACTCAATTAATTGAAAAATATTATGATAAACTTAAAAAAAAAAGAAAAATCATTCTATGGAACCGATTTGTTTTCTAGACGAAATGTGTACGCAAAAAAATTGTATCAGAAAGTTTATATTTTTTTGGCGAGACAAAGTTCGCCGGGTCAGCTAGTAATGTATATACAGTGACCTGCATAATAAAAAGCCCACTTGGCGTTTTTCATACAAAATGGTCAACTTTGGAGATCTAGATCTGGATTGCGTGTGAACCAATTTTGCTAAAAATTTGACCAGAGCTCAGATATAACTTGAATTTTACAACACCTAAGGACCTAAGTTTCGACCATATTGATTCATAGGGTAAAAAATTATCGCGGTAATACCAAAACGATTTTTTGGTAAAAAAATGATTTTATAATATCTTGAAAACTACAACTCTTAATGTACAAGTATATTCCGCAAACTTTTTTGTATTGCAAAAATACGCGTTTTTGCTAAATAAGCCATCAGTTAACAACCTATAGAATTCAAGATATTCAAAAAATAATTTTTTGCCAAAAAATTAATTTTGGTATTACCGCAATAATTTTTTACCCTATGAATCAATATGGCGAAACTCAGGTGTGGTAAAATTCAAGTTATATCTGAGCTCTGGTCAAATTTTCAGCAAAATTGGTTCACACGCAATCGAGATCTAGAACTCCAAAGTTGACCATTTTGTATGAAAAACGGCGAGTGGGCTTTTTAATATGCCGGTCACTGTAATATTGAACATTTCCACAATCAAAGTTTATTTCCGTTCGCAACGTTTATGGCTTTGCTGCATTCTACCCAAATGAGTTCTCTACATCATTAGAAACTTATATAAATACTAATCATGGGGCCTTCCTTGGCTGTGCGGTAAGATACGCGGCTGCAAAGCAAGACCGGCCAGGTCTAGGAAATTTTCGGGTTGTGTTAGCTTCATGATAGGTATACGAATGGAACAATGGTAACCTGGCTTGTGGCTTCTATAGAAACATCGCAGCTGACAACTGTGGAAGTGCTTAAGGCTCTATAAACCGTAATCAATCCGATAATGACGATGATTTATTCGAATCCGCACCAATACTAATGCACTTTTGAAATAAATTTAATATTTTGGGGCTATTTACCAACTTACCCTCCATCATAATATATTCATGGCATTTCCATATTAATTTTTCACTTATCAAAACTAGCAATTACTGAGAAATTGCTGAAAAAACGCTGAAAACTGCTTTTTCTTCGGCCGACGTTCGTATGTTCATCGAACGCATACTAACGCTCGAACGTTCGGATCAAACACATACACACCCACTTAATTTTTCACTTGATTTTTTCCCACTGTTTTCGTGATTTTATCACTGCTAAAAACTATTTACCAACTTAGTTTCACATTTTTCTTTAATCCTGGACACTAATTAATTCACTCCACGTCTAAAAACTGTCGAAAACTGTTTTCCAAAAATCGATGTGAGAGACAAATTTGACGACCGTATTGTGAATGTAATAAAATGCGGAGGACTCAAATTCACTAGCGCAATAAGTGAAATGGTGAGCACAAAATCTACGCTAATCAACTTCATTCAATCCGAACAATACAACGTATACGCCAGCCAACACGCAAACAAAGGCGTGCATACACAAGAAAATAATCATCTCTTCACCGTTGCCAGATTTATTTATTGGAAAAAATCATTGCTGTTTGTCGGATTAAATAAATCAACCAGAAATAAATATTTAAACATGTTATGTAAGCTTCTGTTACATTCTTAGAGGTGTATAAAAATTTGTAAACCGATAAATACCCATATATTTGATACACCGTGAACATGTGTTATGATATAAAATAAACATTTCGTCAAGTCTGGCAACATTATGTATCAGCTGGCATATTTTTAACACCCAGTTGTAAACAAAATTTGTTGATCACTGCTGCACTTTTTCTTACCAAATGCATCACTATTACAAGCAAGCGATACAGTCATTAATTTTCAAAACATTGTGATGGAGTCTTGAGCCTTAAAGAACACTAAAACTGCGAGGCGGCAATGTCCCAGTGGAGGGGTAATGACAATACGAAAAAGAATACTATTGTTTTGCCCTCTATGCCTTTCAGTGAACATATACATACTACAAAAAACGTAAGACACTTAAATAATTTAACAGATTTCTTTAAAATTCACCGATATCTCAACAGCAGTATTGTTTGATAACTATTTCACCGATTTCCAGTTATTTTTTCTTTGTTCAATCGTCAAAACCACCGAAAATCTGTGAGATTATTTCCCAAACTGTTCTGCTGTTGAGATTTCGTTGAAATTTTACAGAATTCTGCGATTTATTGAAAGCACCAACACCGCTAGGTGGGCTAATCATTTTAACTTACCTTTAAGTACAGCGATGGTCTCTTGATCCAGCCGCTCCGCCAGTACATCCATTTTTAATAATCACACTTCTTTAATCCTACTATTCTTACTTCTAACTAACTAACTGACTAACAAACTAACTAACTAACTGACTAACAAACTAACTAACTTACTTACTTACTTGCTAAACTAACTAATCTAACTATTTTTATTCACTTTAATTCAATATTTAAGAGGAGGAAAGTTGCAACTTATTTGCCATCAAACAACCGAACATCAACAACAAAAACAAACGGTTCATTTCGATTCGAACCTATTCGAACAGATTTGAACCATTCGTTTCTCTCGAAGCAATACGAATGCGAATAAAACGAATAACGCATGAATGTGTAAATGCGAGTTCGCACATACAATAAGTTGATTTAACACACATTTTTCACACATTCAAGCGTTTTTGTTTTCCTATCGAAGAGATGTGTAAAAATTATTCATGCGATGTGTAAATCATTTTAAGCGTGTAAAATGTGAGAAGAGAGTGAGCATGAGCATGAGCATGATTGTCCGCCCACGGTTGCTACTCCGTTATTGCCAGGTCAGCTGTAATTACACAGAGAACCAACAGATGAAGTTTGGGACTAACATTATCTTTAATGTGTAGGAACTGGTGACCCAAAAATAAGCAATACCTGCGCCGGCCGTGTCTGAATGCAGGTCAATTAAGGAATAGGTAGGAAACTGTTGAAGTGATACTCGCTTTGATAGAAGCCGACGAGTCATCTGCACTGCCACGAGAAATCAAATCGAGAAATGCCCATAAATCATTGGATATATGGGGTAGAGAGTATGGCAGGGTTCGTTTTGGTACACGGTCTGCCGTGTATAGCGTGTAGTTTGATTTAAAACAACAACAAAAAAACGAACGAACGCTAATTATTTTAATTTTTGACCGCACTACACAACTCGATGCGAACAAAATTTTCTCTTTCTGATCAATTTACTGTCCCACACAATGCAGGATAAAATTTCGGTAACCGGCCGATTGTTTTGCTTTCCGTACAAAGCAAACCTAAATTTCGACGACCGGTCGATCTGCTTACTGGAGAAACACCGGGAAGTAAAATGTGAGAAGTGAGTGTGTAGAAAGTGAGAAGTGAGAAATAAAAAGGGAGAAATGAAGAAGTAAGTGAGAAGTAAGAAGCAAAAAGTAAGAATCTTGAAAGAGAAAGTAAGTGAGAAAAAGATGATAAAGAAAGAATGAATAAGGAAGAAGGAATAAAGCCTGAAGAAAAAAGTGGAAGAGGGAAGAAGCAAGAAACAAGATAGAAGAAAGAAATTAGAAAGAAGATGGAAGAAAGATTGAGGAAGAACGAAGAAAGAAAATTGACGAAAGAACAAAAAAGAAGAAATAAGGAAAAGGGAAGAACTAACTTTTTACTTGTAATTTCTTACTTCTCACTTGGTCTAATGATCATTTGTCCTCAAGACTATTCGGCCTAATGATTATTCAGACTAATAACCTTCAGCCTAATGGCCTGATACCAGAAAACAGCGGATCTCAACCTGGGGTACATGTACCCCTGGGGGTACCTGCGCTGGTCTTGGAGGGTACCTCGGACAACAATGTGTAATGGCGGATGTTTTCATTAAAACTTATAAAGTTTTGATAAACGTGTAATTTTTTATTTCAAAACTTTGTCTTGTTGTACAAGACTTATAATATGCACAGCGAACATTGAATCTAAGCCTATTGAGGCAGCTGCCTTCCGCAACCAAAGGAGTGTATGAAGAGCTGTGTGACAAAAAATAATAATAAAAAAAAAACAAAAAGTCTAATGAACATATTTAAAAAATCCTCATTGCAATCTTCCTATTCTAAACAAAATATTGAATAATATGTTAAGAATATGCTTCTGCACTAAAATACAGACTTTTAAGGTACGGAAGGTTCCATTTGAGAGGCATAAAGAGAGCTGGGAAGCCTCCTTTTCAGAGCCTGAGAAGCCTCCTTTCAAGAGGGAGAAAGTGAAAGTTTGTTTCTTGTCCAGTCGTGTTTCTCCAGTAAGAGAGTAGCCATTGAGCAAGCTTTGTGCAGTGCGTGTTTTAGACGTCGCGAAGTAGTTAAGATATCGAATCAGTCTTCGGGAAAATACGTAAGACACGCGTTGCTTTTCCGTTTTGTATCATCATGAATATGGCGTCGTTCAAAAGAAATAATTAGTCGAAATAATTACCAAGGCGATTTCCAATATATTTCCTTCCCAACTAACATACTATTTATTCTTTCCAGTACGCTCATGGAGATGCAGAAAATTTCTCGGTCTCTTGTATCAATGAGTGTCGAACTAATTTCCTCCTTTTATCCTAATTGACTGTGAGGACGTGGCTGGCATCGTTATTGGTCTTGAATTAAAGAAACTCCGAAGCATGTACAATGATAATAGCTTCATAGTCCCGAGAAAACTATTCAATTGGTGAGCTGTGCATTATTTCTTGTTTCTCGGCCAATCACGACTAGCAACTACGATGGGTATAGTCTATCAAGCTAAGCTAATCTCGGAAGCCTCCTTTCAAGAGGCTCGGAAGCCTCCTTTCAAGAGGCTCGGAAGCCTCCTTTCAAGAGGCTCGGAAGCCTCCTTTCAAGAGGCTCGGAAGCCTCCTTTCAAGAGGCTCGGAAGCCTCCTTTCAAGAGGCTCAGAGCCTCCTTTCAAGAGGCTCAAGCCTCCTTTCAAGAGGCTCAGAGCCTCCTTTCAAGAGGCTCGGAAGCCTCCTTTCAAGAGGCTCAGAGCCTCCTTTCAAGAGGCTCAAGCCTCCTTTCAAGAGGCTCAGAAGCCTCCTTCAAGAGGCTCAGAAGCCTCCTTTCAAGAGGCCTCAGAGCCTCCTTTCAAGAGGCCTGGAAGCCTCCTTTCAAGAGGCTCAGAAGCCTCCTTTCAAGAGGCCTGGAAGCCTCCTTTCAAGAGGCTCAGAAGCCTCCTTTCAAGAGGCTCAGAGCCCTCCTTTCAAGAGGCTCAGCCTCCTTTCAAGAGGCTCAGAAGCCTCCTTTCAAGAGGCCTGAAGCCTCCTTTCAAGAGGCTCCAAGCCTCCTTTCAAGAGGCCTGGAAGCCTCCTTTCAAGAGGCTCAGAAGCCTCCTTTCAAGAGGCCTGGAAGCCTCCTTTCAAGAGGCTCAGAAGCCTCCTTTCAAGAGGCTCAGAGCTCCTCTTTCAAGAGGCTCAAGCCTCCTTTCAAGAGGCTCAGAGCCTCCTTTCAAGAGGCTCAGGCCTCCTTTCAAGAGGCTCAAGCCTCCTTTCAAGAGGCTCAGAAGCCTCCTTTCAAGAGGCTCAGGCCTCCTTTCAAGAGGCTCAGAAGCCTCCTTTCAAGAGGCCTGGAAGCCTCCTTTCAAGAGGCCTGGAAGCCTCCTTTCAAGAGGCTCAGAAGCCTCCTTTCAAGAGGCTCAGAAGCCTCCTTTCAAGAGGCTCAGAAGCCTCCTTTCAAGAGGCCTGGAAGCCTCCTTTCAAGAGGCTCAGGCCTCCTTTCAAGAGGCTCGGAAGCCTCCTTTCAAGAGGCTCAGAGCCTCCTTTCAAGAGGCTCAGAAGCCTCCTTTCAAGAGGCTCAGAAGCCTCCTTTCAAGAGGCTCAGAGCCTCCTTTCAAGAGGCTCAAGGCCTCCTTTCAAGAGGCTCGGAAGCCTCCTTTCAAGAGGCTCAGAGCCTCCTTTCAAGAGGCTCAGCCTCCTTTCAAGAGGCCCGAGCCTCCTTTCAAGAGGCCTGGAAGCCTCCTTTCAAGAGGCTCAGAAGCCTCCTTTCAAGAGGCTCAAGCCTCCTTTCAAGAGGCTCAAGCCTCCTTTCAAGAGGCTCAGAAGCCTCCTTTCAAGAGGCCTGGAAGCCTCCTTTCAAGAGGCTCAGGCCTCCTTTCAAGAGGCTCAGAGCCTCCTTTCAAGAGGCTCAGAAGCCTCCTTTCAAGAGGCCTGGAAGCCTCCTTTCAAGAGGCCTGGAAGCCTCCTTTCAAGAGGCTCAAGCCTCCTTTCAAGAGGCCTCAAGCCTCCTTTCAAGAGGCTCAGAAGCCTCCTTTCAAGAGGCTCAGAAGCCTCCTTTCAAGAGGCCTCAAACCTCCTTCAAGAGGCCTCAGAGCCTCCTTTCAAGAGGCTCAGAGCCTCCTTTCAAGAGGCTCAGAAGCCTCCTTTCAAGAGGCTCAGGCCTCCTTTCAAGAGGCTCAGAGCCTCCTTTCAAGAGGCCTGGAAGCCTCCTTTCAAGAGGCTCAGAAGCCTCCTTTCAAGAGGCTCAGAGCCTCCTTTCAAGAGGCCTCAGAAGCCTCCTTTCAAGAGGCTCAGAAGCCTCCTTTCAAGAGGCCTCAAGCCTCCTTTCAAGAGGCTCAGGAAGCCTCCTTTCAAGAGGCTCAGAGCCTCCTTTCAAGAGGCCTGGAAGCCTCCTTTCAAGAGGCCTGGAAGCCTCCTTTCAAGAGGCTCAGAGCCTCCTTTCAAGAGGCTCAAGCCTCCTTTCAAGAGGCTCAGAAGCCTCCTTTCAAGAGGCTCAGGAAGCCTCCTTTCAAGAGGCTCAGAGCCTCCTTTCAAGAGGCTCAAGCCTCCTTTCAAGAGGCCTCAGAAGCCTCCTTTCAAGAGGCTCAAGCCTCCTTTCAAGAGGCCTGGAAGCCTCCTTTCAAGAGGCTCAGAAGCCTCCTTTCAAGAGGCCTGGAAGCCTCCTTCAAGAGGCCTGGAAGCCTCCTTTCAAGAGGCCTGGAAGCCTCCTTTCAAGAGGCTCAGCCTCCTTTCAAGAGGCTCAGAGCCTCCTTTCAAGAGGCCTGGAAGCCTCCTTTCAAGAGGCTCAAGGCCTCCTTTCAAGAGGCCTCAGAGCCTCCTTTCAAGAGGCCTGAAGCCTCCTTTCAAGAGGCTCAGGCCTCCTTTCAAGAGGCTCAGGAAGCCTCCTTTCAAGAGGCTCAGAAGCCTCCTTTCAAGAGGCTCAGAAGCCTCCTTCAAGAGGCTCAGAAGCCTCCTTTCAAGAGGCTCAGGCCTCCTTTCAAGAGGCTCAGAAGCCTCCTTTCAAGAGGCTCAGAAGCCTCCTTCAAGAGGCTCAGAAGCCTCCTTTCAAGAGGCCTGGAAGCCTCCTTTCAAGAGGCCTCAAGCCTCCTTCAAGAGGCTCAGGCCTCCCTTTCAAGAGGCCCAAGCCTCCTTTCAAGAGGCTCAGAGCCTCCTTTCAAGAGGCTCAGAAGCCTCCTTTCAAGAGGCCCAAACCTCCTTTCAAGAGGCTCAGAAGCCTCCTTTCAAGAGGCTCAGAAGCCTCCTTTCAAGAGGCCTCAGAGCCTCCTTTCAAGAGGCTCAGAAGCCTCCTTTCAAGAGGCTCAGCCTCCTTTCAAGAGGCTCAGAAGCCTCCTTCAAGAGGCCTGGAAGCCTCCTTTCAAGAGGCTCCTGGAAGGCTCCTTTCAAGAGGCTCAGGCTCCTTTCAAGAGGCCTGGAAGGCTCCTTTCAAGAGGCCTGGAAGGCTCCTTTCAAGAGGCTCAGGAAGGCTCCTTTCAAGAGGCTCGGAAGGCTCCTTTCAAGCGGCTCGGAAGGCTCCTTTCAAGAGGCCCGCAAGGCTCCTTTCCAGCGGCTAGGAAGCCTACCTTCAAGAGCCCTGGAAGCCTCCTTTCAAGAGGCTCAGAAGCCTCCTTTCAAGAGGCCTGGAAGCCTCCTTTCAAGAGGCTCAGAAGCCTCCTTTCAAGAGGCTCAAGCCTCCTTTCAAGAGGCTCCAAGCCTCCTTTCAAGAGAGCTCCAAGCCTCCTTTCAAAAGAGGCTCAAAGCCTCCTTTCAAGAGGCTCAGGAAGCCTCCTTTCAAGAGGCCTCAGAGCCTCCTTTCAAGAGGCCTGGAAGCCTCCTTTCAAGAGGCTCAGCCTCCTTTCAAGAGGCCTCAGAGCCTCCTTTCAAGAGGCCTGGAAGCCTCCTTTCAAGAGGCCTGCCTCCTTCAAGAGGCTCAGAGCCTCCTTTCAAGAGGCTCAAGCCTCCTTTCAAGAGGCTCAGAAGCCTCCTTTCAAGAGGCCTGGAAGCCTCCTTTCAAGAGGCTCAGAGCCTCCTTTCAAGAGGCCTGGAAGCCTCCTTTCAAGAGGCTCAGGCCTCCTTTCCAAGAGCTCAGAGCCTCCTTTCAAGAGGCTCAGAAGCCTCCTTTCAAGAGGCCTCGGAAGCCTCCTTTCAAGAGGCTCAGAAGCCTCCTTTCAAGAGGCTCAGGCCTCCTTTCAAGAGGCTCAGAAGCCTCCTTTCAAGAGGCTCAGAAGCCTCCTTTCAAGAGGCTCAGGCCTCCTTTCAAGAGGCTCAGAAGCCTCCTTTCAAGAGGCTCAGAAGCCTCCTTTCAAGAGGCTCAAGCCTCCTTTCAAGAGGCTCAGAAGCCTCCTTTCAAGAGGCTCAGAAGCCTCCTTCAAGAGGCTCGAGCCTCCTTTCAAGAGGCTCAGGAAGCCTCCTTTCAAGAGGCCTCAGGCCTCCTTTCAAGAGGCTCAGAAGCCTCCTTCAAGAGGCCTGGAAGCCTCCTTCAAGAGGCTCTGGAAGCCTCCTTTCAAGAGGCTCAGAGCCTCCTTTCAAGAGGCCTCAGAGCCTCCTTCAAGAGGCCTGGAAGCCTCCTTTCAAGAGGCCTGGAAGCCTCCTTCAAGAGGCTCAAAGCCTCCTTTCAAGAGGCCTGGAAGCCTCCTTTCAAGAGGCTCAAGCCTCCTTTCAAGAGGCCTGGAAGCCTCCTTTCAAGAGGCCGAAGCCTCCTTTCAAGAGGCTCAAGCCTCCTTTCAAGAGGCTTCAGCCTCCTTTCAAGAGGCCTGGAAGCCTCCTTTCAAGAGGCTCGGAAGCCTCCTTTCAAGAGGCTCAGCCTCCTTTCAAGAGGCCTGGAAGCCTCCTTCAAGAGGCCTGGAAGCCTCCTTTCAAGAGGCCTCAGGCCTCCTTTCAAGAGACTCAGAAGCCTCCTTTCAAGAGGCTCAGAAGCCTCCTTTCAAGAGGCTCAGAAGCCTCCTTTCAAGAGGCTCAGAGCCTCCTTTCAAGAGGCCTCAAGGCTCCTTTCAAGAGGCTCAGGAAGGCTCCTTTCAAGAGGCTCCAGGCTCCTTTCAAGAGGCTCAAGGCTCCTTTCAAGAGGCTCAGGAAGGCTCCTTTCAAGAGGCTCAGGAAGCCTCCTTTCAAGAGGCTCAGGCCTCCTTTCAAGAGGCTCAGAAGCCTCCTTTCAAGAGGCTCAGCCTCCTTCAAGAGGCTCAGAAGCCTCCTTTCAAGAGGCCTGGAAGCCTCCTTTCAAGAGGCTCAGAAGCCTCCTTTCAAGAGGCTCAGAAGCCTCCCTTTCAAGAGGCCTCAAGCCTCCTTTCAAGAGGCTCAGCCTCCTTTCAAGAGGCCTGGAAGCCTCCTTTCAAGAGGCTCAAGCCTCCTTTCAAGAGGCTCAGCCTCCTTTCAAGAGGCTCAAGCCTCCTTTCAAGAGGCCTCAAGCCTCCTTTCAAGAGGCCCGGAAGCCTCCTTTCAAGAGGCCTGGAAGCCTCCTTTCAAGAGGCTCAGGAAGCCTCCTTTCAAGAGGCTCAGAGCCTCCTTTCAAGAGGCTCAGAAGCCTCCTTTCAAGAGGCCTGGAAGCCTCCTTTCAAGAGGCTCAGGCCTCCTTTCAAGAGGCTCAGGCCTCCTTCAAGAGGCCTGGAAGCCTCCTTTCAAGAGGCCTCAAGCCTCCTTTCAAGAGGCCTCAAGCCTCCTTTCAAGAGGCTCAGAAGCCTCCTTCAAGAGGCTCAGAAGCCTCCTTTCAAGAGGCTCGAAGCCTCCTTTCAAGAGGCCCAAGCCTCCTTTCAAGAGGCCCAGAAGCCTCCTTTCAAGAGGCTCAGAAGCCTCCTTTCAAGAGGCTCAGAAGCCTCCTTTCAAGAGGCCTGGAAGCCTCCTTTCAAGAGGCTCAGGAAGCCTCCTTTCAAGAGGCCTCAAGCCTCCTTTCAAGAGGCCTCCAGCCTCCTTTCAAGAGGCCTCAGAAGCCTCCTTTCAAGAGGCCTCAAAGCCTCCTTTCAAGAGGCTCGGAAGCCTCCTTTCAAGAGGCTCGGAAGCCTCCTTTCAAGAGGCTCGGAAGCCTCCTTTCAAGAGGCTCGGAAGCCTCCTTTCAAGAGGCTCGGAAGCCCCTTTTCAAGAGGTTCGGAAGCCTCTTGTCGACAGGATCAGAAGCCCTTTTTCAAGAGGTTCGGAAGCCTCTTTTCGAGAGGCTCGGAAGCCACTTTTCGACAGGTTCGGAAGCCTCTTTTCGAGAGGCTCGGATGCCTCCTTTCAAGAGGCTTGAAAGCCGCCTTTTAAGAGGGTCGGAAGCCTCCTTTCAAGAGGCTCGGATGCATCCAATAGTCATCCATATGCATATGGGACCCAGCAAACCAGCAATCGTATATGAATGTACAATAAAAGTCATATATGTTCGCAGACCAAATCGCAATCATATATGAATCAAACAAAAGTCATGGAAAATTGTTCAAAGGTCACATATAATGCAAACTTACGATCAAATTAGAATCTATATCATTAGTTATATGAAAGGTAATTTAAAGTCAAAACAGAATTATATATCGAATACTTCAACAATTGTATATAATTACATCTGAAGTTATAATGCAATTTAGACTTGATTGTAATGTACTTCGTAATAATGAATTTATGTATTTTTGAAACCATCAACTCTGCTATTTGAAGTGTTAATTTTTAGCAAGATTTTCAATACAATACTTACTTTTATTTGTCGTTGTATCTATGAGCGTATTGATTGTTTATTTTTGAGCATTTACTGAATAAGCAGGAAAAAACAGAGTTGCCAGAATTCCACTGGTTATCACTAAGTAGAAGCATGATATTCAACAAAAAACTGCCGTACGATAAAATAGTCTATATAGGATTTCTTTATTGCTAACTAGGATTAATAGCCCATAGTGGACTCCCAACTCGATACGGAGAAAGGTGTAAAGACCCGATTTATCACATCCTAATTTGATCTGACTCCGATTTTGTCCACTCTCATTTTTATTAACTATCCCACACCCCTCCACCCATTCCTATTTTTTCACTCCCTATGGCGAGATTTTTAAACTTTGAAATAAACCTGTATACATCTAATGGTTTTCACGACATCATTGTTATCATCTGTTGCTTATTATGAATCATTCCAATATGTAAGACAAAACCATTGAAAGTCTAAATGGTAAACAAAAACAAGTACAATTGCAGAATCAATCTATAAATTGCTTTAAATATATTTGTGAAATGCGAACAAAATTTGAAATAAAAAAAAATCTATCTGTTCTTCCCTATTTTATCACTCCAAAATTCTCCACGAAAAACTTCGAGTACTTCTGTGAGTTATATACATACTCGTACAGAACGTAAGGAATTTTCTCACATAATAACAGAAAAATGGAATCAGTTACAATGTTCACTATCAGTTCTTATACCCTAAGCTTTTTTATGGGTTTTAATCCATAACATCATGGAGTATACACAGAAAGTTTTAAAAATAAAATATCTATGGTGTAGTGTTTTTGAAAATGATTTTTTTAGAGAAATTCTCATAGATTGGCAGCATTGCAGTCCACAACTCAGAGATCGTTTAAGCGGTAACATAAAGTTATATATATGTATTCAATCAAATCGCATATATTGCTTGATGTAACCATCTAAATAAAGTTGTATAAAATGCAATGCATTGTCTGTTACAGATTATATTCGTAGATCCTATATTACCATCAAGTAAAAATTATGGGTTTACAGCTGCGTGAACGTGGAGAAACGGATAGCGTGTAGACTATAAATTAGAAGGTCCGAGCATCGATACTAGTAGCTGGAGGTCAAGTTTAGAATATTGATATATGCATTATACTTACTAAAACCCACAACATTTTCCATGATGATATAATTCAGTTCTGATCCAAGAAATATTTTTTATTGCATACAAAATAACATGAATTTCTTTTTTGATAATATGACTGATATATTAGGATGCATACATGTTTAAAGCTGTTTTCACTATGGAATATATTCTAGATTTCAAAGTTGTAACAGTCTTGTTATGCAACTGTATGACTGAACATATGCGATCTCTAAAGAAAAACATCATGATTGTTTATAGATTCAATTGAAATCAGAATACGTCGTATATCTTGTTTTACCATAATACTAATTTGTACGTATATGGCCTCCACTTTTGTTCACATAGAAGGAATCTATGCATTTTATACAATCAATTTATATCGTGTAAGAGTGCACTTAACAGAACTGAAAGTTGATTATGTGAACCAACTTGTTGGCTGGGGACTGACTTGCGGTTAGCGGCAGCATACATCCAGTTAGTTTTTAGGTCCGTTTTTCATATGTCTTATCAACGCTTATTTGCATTTACACCAAAAAATAGGGATACCTCAAATAATGCAAAAGTTTGAAGGGGTATCTTACAAGAAAAAGGTTGAAAACCGCTGCCATAAAAAAACATTCGCTAATTTTTCACAAGGTCATTCTCATCCGATTCTCTTGCAACAAGTTGCTTTAAATTAGGGGCATCACAAAGGCGTAGCTTAGCTAATGAATTTCTTAATAATTGCGTATTCCAAATAAAATTTTATTTTAAAATAGTTAAAAAATCTAGTGATTCAGTAAAATGCTGTTTTGTGGTGTTTTATTTATTTATTTTTTACCACTGAAGGCCATGATTCGTTGAGATACTGAAATCTTCTAGAATAAATATACTCATTTTTTATCAATTCATGAGCAATTTACTTTCTACTTTTCCATTTCTAGCGGCCTTAACCCTTTCAGGCCCACGAGGTCATGTATGACCAATGGATGTAAAAAATCGCACAAGGGATATTTACAGCAAAATTGTACAAATATAATAAACCATTTTTAATTTTTCTTGGACAACCTAGGCCATCCAAACTATCCTTGAGTTCAGGACTTGAGATCTACATCTGCAAAAAATGCTCTAAATTCGTTACTTAAAGTTACTTATCTTACCGCATTATCTTGGACACTCTGGGTTATCCAAACTATTCTCGATTTCGGGACTAGAGATCTACATCTTGTACGAGGTGAACCGGCACAGGACCGAAAACCTCATTAATAAAGATAATAATAATAATAATAATAACTTGTCCTAAGACGAGTTTATACCATCCCATTGAATTCCACCACTTAATTGTATCTTGACAGATACGTATTTCGACCTCAACAGTAAGGCCGTCTTCAGTGTCTCGTACTTGACTCGACTTGAAGAAAATGATCGCAGCTTACACTATTTATACTATGCGTAGGTATAATAATTTATCTAGGTACTTATCTAGTTACATTTCGTACGGTGCTTACTTCTACTCGCTTGTTGCGCTTAATGCTTAGGTATAAACTTGAAGAGCCAGGAGCTACCATTTCCTTGATCTTTATTCAACAACCGCGTTTGTACCTGTCGGTAGATTTCCAAGCTCTCAGCAACATCAAGTTTCCACGGAGAAGAGACATTTCTTAAAATTTTAATGTTTGATGTCGTAATTGAATGATTTTCTTGATATACATGTTCAGCTACCTTAGACCTAAACTCATAATTCAATCCCTTATCAGTTTCCCTCTTAGCCTTACTTACTTCTGCAATATGTTCTTTGAACCTTACATCTAACGATCTTTTTGTTTGACCTACATATACTTTATCACACTGTGAACAATTAATTTGATAAACCCCGGCCTTATTTAACATTTCTACTCTATCCTTTGTGGAGCCCAACAGTGTCTTCAGTTGATTGCTTCTGCTGGAGAATACTAAATCGATGCCGAATTTCCTCAGTCGATGGCGTAGCTGGTGGGTGATGTGTCGATCATAGGGGACCGATACTCTCTTCAGCGGTTCATCGATCGGTGTCAGTGATTGCTTGATGATTGCTTGTATTGTTCTTTCCTTGTATCCGTTGATCCTCGCTATTTCGAAGATGTGTTGTAGCTCCTTCGTTTTTCCTTCTTCGCTCAGGGGAATCGTCTGCATCCTGTGGATCATGTGATGAAAAGCTGCCATTTTATGCTGATACGAATGATTTGATGTGTATGGGATGACTCTCATGGTGTTGGTGGGCTTCCTGTAGATTTCGAAGTCTAATGTTGCATTTGTTCCCTTGATAACCAGTAGATCCAAGAAAGGTAATTTACCTTCCTTTTCCTCCTCGTGGGTGAATTTGATGTCTTTATGCACGTTGTTTATCGCTTCCAAAATCCTGGGTAGATCTTTCCGGTTGATGATGCTGAAAATGTCGTCCACGTATCTCCACCATTTCTCCGGTAGTACTCCTTGTTCCTCTAGGTTGTCCTCCAAATTCGCCATGAATAATTCGCACAAAAACGGTGATAACGGATTTCCATAGGTGCACCCTTCGTTTGTTTGTAGAAGCTTCCACGGAATGTAAAGTAGTTCTCATTCATGCATAATCTTGCAAGCTTGAGATACATTTTTACCTTTCCTCGCCATGCTATATCCGTCTGTTGTCCTAGTAGCCAATCCTCCAAAAGGTTCAGAGCATCCTTCGCTGGAACGCTTGGGAACAATGCCGCTACGTCGAATGATACCATGATGTCCTCTTCTCCGATGTTTCCTGATTCCAATATCCTCTTGGTGAACTCCTGGGTGTTTACAACTGATCTGCTGGGGAACGGCTTCGGCATACTCTGGAACTCCTTGACTAACCACTTGGCCAAGTTTTGTGTAGGGGATCCCACTGATGAAACTATTTCTCGCATCTCTGTACCTGGCTTATGTATCTTTGGTAGTCCTTTGATCCTTGGTAACACAGGGTTCGTCATTTTAACCCGGGCTTCTCCGATGATCGTCTTGCATTCCTTTATCGTTTTGTCCGTAAGTCGAATTAGTCCGGGTAGTGGGTCCACTCTCAAATGCCTGTATGGTCCTCCGTTGATTTTTGTCGTCATCTGTTCATCGTAGTCCTCTTTGTCCATTATCACCACTGCGTTTCCTTTGTCCGCCTTCATGTAGTAAACTGGTTTCTCCTTCAACTCCTTTAAAATCCTCTTCTCGTCTTTGTTCGATGTCCCATGCTGTCCTGCTTTGATGGCGTCTGCTACGATGTTTCTCACACTATTCTGATCCCGTTGATCAACATTTCGTGAATTCGCTGTCTCAGTATCCACGATTATCTGCTATAGGTCCGCTTTCTGGGTTGTCACATACCCTAACCCCTTGTTGAGATGTGCTAATTGTTCCTCCGTAAACTGCTGTGTCGAACGGTTAACAACGAATCCCTCGATCATTTGTACTGTGGGGTTAGTCGTTCTACCTTCCGTCGTTGATTTCCCTCGTAGAATGGTCAATTTCTTCTTGTGCAGTCTCCTCTTCCTGTCCGCTTCACACTCTTCGGCCCGCTGTACCTTCTTTAGGAATATGTCGAAAGAGTCTTGGTTCTCCTTTGCCAGCTTGAGGTGCAGGTTGTAGCACTCCAAGTTCAACCTCCCTAGCTTGGCATAGTGTCCCTTGATTGACAACTTCAACAAATCCGATTCCGCCCTCTTACTAATAGATTTTGGGATGTGAGCTCCCATCTTAATCCTATGGCTGACAGGAGTCAGCCTCTCCTTTTGGCACTTCTTAAGGAAGGCCACGTCCTTAAGAATACCTGCGATTCTCCTCTTCAAATCTATAAAAGTACTACGGACAGCATGGGACATCGAACAAAGACGAGAAGAGGATTTTAAAGAAGTTGAAGGAGAAACCAGTTTACTATATGAAGGCGGACAAAGGAAACGCAGTGGTGATAATGGACAAAGAGGACTACGATGAACAGATGACGACAAAAATCAACGGAGGACCATACAGGCATTTGAGAGTGGACCCACTACCCGGACTAATTCGACTTACGGACAAAACGATAAAGGAATGCAAGACGATCATCGGAGAAGCCCGGGTTAAAATGACGAACCCTGTGTTACCAAGGATCAAAGGACTACCAAAGATACATAAGCCAGGTACAGAGATGCGAGAAATAGTTTCATCAGTGGGATCCCCTACACAAAACTTGGCCAAGTGGTTAGTCAAGGAGTTCCAGAGTATGCCGAAGCCGTTCCCCAGCAGATCAGTTGTAAACACCCAGGAGTTCACCAAGAGGATATTGGAATCAGGAAACATCGGAGAAGAGGACATCATGGTATCATTCGACGTAGCGGCATTGTTCCCAAGCGTTCCAGCGAAGGATGCTCTGAACCTTTTGGAGGATTGGCTACTAGGACAACAGACGGATATAGCATGGCGAGGAAAGGTAAAAATGTATCTCAAGCTTGCAAGATTATGCATGAATGAGAACTACTTTACATTCCGTGGAAGCTTCTACAAACAAACGAAGGGTGCACCTATGGGAAATCCGTTATCACCGTTTTTGTGCGAATTATTCATGGCGAATTTGGAGGACAACCTAGAGGAACAAGGAGTACTACCCGAGAAATGGTGGAGATACGTGGACGACATTTTCAGCATCATCAACCGGAAAGATCTACCCAGGATTTTGGAAGCGATAAACAACGTGCATAAAGACATCAAATTCACCCACGAGGAGGAAAAGGAAGGTAAATTACCTTTTTTGGATCTACTGGTTATCAAGAGAACAAATGCAACATTAGACTTCGAAATCTACAGGAAGCCCACCAAAACCATGAGAGTCATCCCATACACATCAAATCATTCGTATCAGCATAAAATGGCAGCTTTTCATCACATGATCCACAGGATGCAGACGATTCCCCTGAGCGAAGAAGGAAAAACGAAGGAGCTACAACACATCTTCGAAATAGCGAGGATCAACGGATACAAGGAAAGAACAATACAAGCAATCATCAACAAAAAGCAGAGGAACCTACGGAAAAACGAACTGACAACACTGACACCGATCGATGAACCGCTGAAGAGAGTATCGGTCCCCTATGATCGACACATCACCCACCAGCTACGCCATCGACTGAGGAAATTCGGCATCGATTTAGTATTCTCCAGCAGAAGCAATCGACTGAAGACACTGTTGGGCTCCACAAAGGATAGAGTAGAAATGTTAAATAAGGCCGGGGTTTATCAAATTAATTGTTCACAGTGTGATAAAGTATATGTAGGTCAAACAAAAAGATCGTTAGATGTAAGGTTCAAAGAACATATTGCAGAAGTAAGTAAGGCTAAGAGGGAAACTGATAAGGGATTGAATTATGAGTTTAGGTCTAAGGTAGCTGAACATGTATATCAAGAAAATCATTCAATTACGACATCAAACATTAAAATTTTAAGAAATGTCTCTTCTCCGTGGAAACTTGATGTTGCTGAGAGCTTGGAAATCTACCGACAGGTACAAACGCGGTTGTTTGAATAAAGATCAAGGAAATGGTAGCTCCTGGCTCTTCAAGTTTATACCTAAGCATTAAGCGCAACAAGCGAGTAGAAGTAACCACCGTACGAAATGTAACTAGATAAGTACCTAGATAAATTATTATACCTACGCATAGTATAAATAGTGTAAGCTGCGATCATTTTCTTCAAGTCGAGTCAAGTACGAGACACTGAAGACGGCCTTACTGTTGAGGTCGAAATACGTATCTCAATCAATAATAATAATATATCTGCCTAGAAGCTCTTTTCAGTATTAAAAGCTTCGATATGAATTCAATTGAGTGTCAATGTGTAAGGACATAAACGGGAACCTTCTTACGAACGAGCGTGAGGTGATCCAAAGGTGGCGGCAGCACTACGAAGAACACCTGAATGGCGATGTGGCAGTCGAAGATGGCGGTATGATGATGAACCTGGGAGGACGCGCGCAGGACATAATTTTACCGGCTCCGGATCTCGAGGAAATCCAGGAGGAGATTGGTCGGCTGAAGAACAACAAAGCCCCTGGAGTTGACCAACTACCAGGAGAGCTATTTAACCTTTAAGGGCGCAATGCGATTTTTTAAAGAAATCGTCGAAAATATTTTTAACGTAGACAACCATTAAAATGATTAATATTAAACGTATTTTCGGTTTGTTGTTTTAAAACAACATTGCGCATTTAAGGGTCAAACACGGTGGTAAGGCACTGGCTAGAGCGCTGCACTGGGTCATTACCACGATTTGGGAGGAGGAAGTGTTGCCGCAGGAGTGGATCGAAGGTGTCGTGTGTCCCATCTACAAAAAGGACGATAAGCTGGATTGTAGCAACTACCGCGCAATCACATTGCTGAACGCAGCCTACAATGTACTCTCCCAAATTTTATGCCGTCGACTAGCACCAATTGCAAGAGAGGCGGGTTTTATAGGCGAACGCTCCACCATGGACCAGGTGTTCGCCATTCGTCAAGTACTGCAGAAATGCCGCGAATACAACGTGACCCCACATCATATATTCATCGACTTCAAAGCCGCATATGATACAATCGATCGGGACCAGCTATGGCAGCTAAAGCACGAACACAGATTTCCGGATAAACTGACACAGTTGATCAAGGCGACGATGAATCGGGTGATGTGCGTAGTTAGAGTTTCATGGGAAATCTCGAGTCCCTTCGAAACGCGCAGAGGGTTTCGGCAAGGTTATGGTCTTTCGTGCCTGCTACTCAACGTCGCTTTGGAAAGGGTAATACGAAGAGCAGGGATTAACACGAGTGGTTCAATTTTCAATAAGTCCGTCCAGCTATTTGGCTTCGCCGATGACATCAACACGTCGAAGACAAAATACATGATAGAAAGAGGCTCAAGAGAAGACAATGCGAGCCACCCACCGCGAGTTTGCACCGGTTGTGACGAAATCGAGGTGGTAGAAGAATTTGTGTACTAGGGCTCACTGGTGGCCGTCGAAAATGATACCAGCAGATAAATTCGGAGACGCATAGTGGCTGGAAATCGTTCGCACTTTGGACTTCGCAAGACGCTCCAATCGAATAGAGTTCGCCGCCGTACCAAACTGACAATCTACAAAACGCTCATTAGGCCGGTAGTCCTCTACAGACACGAAACCTGGACGATGCTCGTGGAGTTTTCGAAAGGAAAGTGCTGCGTACCATCTATGGTGGGGTGCAGATGGCGGACGGTACGTGGAGGTGTCGAATGAACCACGAGTTGCATGAGTTGCGGGGAGTACCATCCATCGTTCACACCCCGACAATCGGACGACTGCGGTGGGCCGGGCGCGTAGCCAGAATGTCGGACAGTAATCCGGTAAAAATGGTTCTCGACAACGATCCGAGGGGCACAAGAAGGCGAGGTGCGCAGCGGGCAAGGTAGATCGATCAGGTGGAAGATGACTTGCGGACCCTCCGTAGACTGCGTGGTTGGCGACGTGTAGCCATGGACCAAGCCGAATGGAGAACACTTTTATATACCGCACGGCAACTCCGGCCTTAGTCTGGTAATAAACAAAAAAGAAAGAAAAAAATGAGTTTGGTCTTCGGTGTACGCGCTCCTAATCATGGTCATTGCTGAATAATCCGCACAGCATTGACGTCATTCTCACAATTATAAATTTTCCTAGATCCTATTGTAATTCGATAAAATTGATCCGTTAAAAATATTGGGGGTAACTGCCTTAAAATTCCAATCTTATGTCAACAATGAGAAGTCATGCGACAGTAAACTACGGAAGTGAAAATGCGTGGAAACTTCGTTTCGGGAAGACGAAGAACAGCAACGAACAAAGCATAAAATTCTGTACCGATCAGCTCGTAAAAACAACAAGGAAGAGCCACCTCTACCCTGTTTCCGAGTAAAACCTTTGTTTCCAGTCGGCTGTCTAATAGAATGCAAAATTTATGCTAATTTAATCAAACAGCGATATCTATCGCCAAGTTAAATTGCATTCCAGCCCATAAAAGAATGCGTTAGAACCAAAAATAGACTGTGCGCTCCGTCTGCGGCAACATCACTTTAGTAAATGTTGGGCCAACAAATGGAACGCCGAAATCACTCTGTCATGTTTCAATTAGGCAAATTTATTTATCGATTGCTTCCACGTCCACCGATCGGCCATTTGCCTTTGCCATCCTTTTGTGTGATCTAAATTTCTTACGGCTTGCCTGTTTTTGCGCCTGATTAGCACGCCCGGTGCTCCAATCTTTTCAACGCTAGAGAGATTCTGGAGAAAAGATTTCCTCCCACTATTGGTTGGCACATTAGCAATTTCGTTAATCCTGCGGTCGATGAAACATTCACATCAGAAATGAAGAAAGGTATCGGTCTCTTACTTTTCGGAGAATATTCCTTTTGTGAAGCATGGGTCATCTTTGTGTAACGAGCTGATAACTGTAACAAATAAAAAATAAAAATAGCTTCTGGCATGACAACCCACTGACAATTTGGCTCCTGTAGAAAACGAAACCGATCCAAAGATTGTGAGCCTTCGTTCTTGGGGTGCGCTTTCTCTGAATGCGTGTGTGACGAGAATATGTTTGACCGATTGAACACAAAGAAAAAGTGATCTCATCTCTATACTTCCCCATACTTGACGGTCCCAAAAAGATTCATCAAGAAACCGAACGAAGATTTTTTCCTCCCAATGCTGATCCGAACGAGAATATATTTCACTTTGCTCTGGAAGTGCCGTTTTTTCGCTTGCTGGGGAGAAAATTTTATTCACTTGGACTGATTTATTGCTACGCACATTTTTCTTGTTACTTGCTCGAGGCCGACCCGCGGTAAAAGCGAAACACACGAGGATGACCCGAACTTTCTTACGGGTGGATTGGATTGGTTTTTGCGGGTGAAAGGGACACACGTGTTTGTGAGAAGACGAACTCAAGGGGTGGGGTGTGGTGGCACGACAGGGACCACGGCGGAGGCACCAGGACTGATTTATGGGCACAGTATTCAATTATGGACAGCCGCAGAAGCTGACCGCCGGCTCGGGCCTTTTGGATTGTTAGGTTGGATTAGGCAAGGGTAACGATAATGTGATGAAAATGTAAACACGATGCGAACAGTGTTGCTGCAGTTTTCGAGTGATGTATGGAGTTTGTTCGTTAGCTTATAAATAGAAACTGAAATTAGAATGCAAGGAAGTTTGATTCGCACCGCTCAACTGTTGAAGCGATTTGTTATAGATCTTTTGCTTGCGGCTTAAAATTGGTTTTAGTGTGTCAAATTTATTGAGATCTAAATTAAAAGAGCTATGATGGCTACGAGGGGCTTGGATTACGATTGTTGTCATTTTGTTGCAAGGCACAATATTTTAAACCGAAGCAAATGATTTTGGAAATTGAATATTTGCATTATAATTGATAAAAGGCCTAATAACTAATAGTGTTCATTATGGATTTTCTTCTTTTCTTAAAGAAAAATAATCAGATTGTTCTAAATTTGATTTTTTTCCTTGACCCTCCTGATTCTGATGATGACTACGATCTTCGACCGGACCGAATTGGATTTCATTGACCTAACTATGCTCCGAAGTGTCTCCAAACCACCGACAGACTCACCTCATAGTTGGTTTTTTTTTCTCGTCCGAATAGGTTCGATATTGAATTCTGCCACTATCCAACCAACTCCAGAGCTAGGTTATATTGTTAGGAAAGAACAGTCCAATATGCAACCCTTAAGTTTTTCGATGTTTTCACTTATTTAAATACGAATACAAAACCATTTTAACTTGCAGATGCAAAATTTCCAAAACCAGCAACATTTCACAACGATCTCCTATTCAAAACAATATGGTTTTTGTGGCTTTCTAAAGTATTTAAAATATGTTCCAGAAATGGGCCTGGAACAAAACGCTTGAATGAAGATGTACTCAATTGCATGTGAAATAATGGTGAACGCATAGTAGTTTGTTTTCGTTAAATTTAAATTAAAATGAAGGTATTTTGCTCAGTTTTCTTGCAGTTCGATAACGAATATCTAAAATTGAATTGGGTTGGAGGTGGGTTTGTGTTCGAAAAATTCCCGTTCGCCTTCGGTAAGGGGCCTTATCCCCGATGTATGGTGTTCGGGGGGGGGGGGGGGCGATAATAGAACTTAACTTCGTAATCGTTTTGTTTTTCGTTTTCGCAGAGTTCACAGCGGGACCGGAAGGGGCCTTCACCGTATTTGTGGGAGACCCTTGCGTGCCCGGCTTGGAGCCTTGATATAACCTGCTGTTCTCTTTGAGTAACAGGATCATTCCAGGGACCGATGGATCCTTTGACTTTCCTCAAAAAGAGTCCTCTGCTATCGCTCCAAGTCCGAGCCCAGTTCTGACGACGACGCTCTTCGCTCATTTCTTTACGTCGGCCAGTGGACCTAGCGGGTGTAGGGTAGTCCCTCGTGTCCGATACTGGCCAGGGCATCGGCTTCGGTATTTTCCCAAATGCCGCAGTGGCCGGGAATCCAGACGAACGTGGTACCGGGGATCATATCTGAAAGAATTCCCTGAATCCAGGGGGTGTTTTCGAGTCTCACTTTGAAGGGCGGAAATCGACTTGATCAGGGTGGGTCCACAGACTCCAAAGCCGACCCCTCCCTCGGCTGGAGACGGATCCGTCGGTATTCCGAATCGGGCTACTTCAGAAGCGTGTTGCATAGAGTGCCAGTCCGGATCTTCTATGTTCATCTGTGATAACTCCTCTTTTGAACCGGGAAGCAATGATGCGGTCGATGTTAACGGGAGGCATCAGCCAGCCCTTTGCTCCGTGCCAGCGGACTCGCGCCACTGGGGGAGAACGGTATCGGCTCTACAAGTCCGGTCAGTCTCGTCGAGGAGAGGGATTATGTCTTATCCAGGCGGCTTTGCGACAGATGGCCATGAAAGTCCGATACCGGAAAGAAAGAATGCCAGCATCAACGCGGTCAGCTTGAGCGAGAGTGGACGGAAGTATACCAGAGATTAATCGGACGTAGCTGTTGAAAATGGGCGACAAAGTGTCGATGAGGTTCCGGTAGATAGGACACGTTAGTTCAAGACCATAAAACAAGCGGTTGTCGATGATAGCTTGTCCGACTTTTAGTCTGATACTTCTATTATTGGTACTGTAAAAAAATACTTTATTCTTTCATTTACTTCCGCTATATTCTATATTCCACTATAAAGCGGAAGTAAATGGAAGAGTGAAGTATTTTTAACCTTGTAACATTTTCCCCTAAGACGCTCAATATTAATTATTCAACGGTGTTTTTTGCAAGGGTTTTTATGAGACTAATGCGGGACTTGCAGACTTTTTTCACCGCCCGGAAGTGCGCTAAAAAGCTTATTTTTTGGTCGATGGCTATACGAGGCACCCGGACAATCTTCCGGTTGGGGATGGCATCCGTGCCGAGTTTTGTGAAAGATCCTGCTAGCTCATGCCGGCCTCTGCAAACGTGTCCCCGGACACACTTACCGGCGTTCATGGTAAGACCGACGGACCATGATTCTGGTCCTTCCAGGCGTTCTTCCGACCACGACCAATAAAATTGAGGGGCGCCTGTTTTTTCGGGGTACTCGTCTGACGTTGTGCCGCCGATGAGCACTTGGAAGGTTCGTCGGGCGAGGAAGTTATTAACCAATATATATATCAGGGTTATCAGCGCCCTTGGCGAAACCTTTATTAGGCGCCTCTTACTTACTAAGGAAAATAATATATTTGCATTTTATATTTAGAGAAAAATTTGGATCTTGAAAGGGTAAGATAAAAAGGTTTAATTGTTCAAATGCACTATGGTCCAGGATACAGATTTACGCGGAAAGATGAATTTTACGCCAAAACTATATTTTTTAGAAAAAACTGTTGTTCTACAAAATTGTTCGACATAGTAAGACCATCATTATGGTTCTACCAAAAAATAAAGTGGCCCATCGTATAAAAAAAAATAGAAAATATTTTTTTTATTTCTCAGAATATTGACATGTTATGTTCTACAAAGTTGTAGCGCAGCTCATTCCAATCAATTTTGCTAAAAAAACTTTTTCTGTAGCTCTTAAGTTGGCTGATTTAGAGCAATTTTACCTAATTGGATTAGGGTGTACCTCAAAAAAACAGTATTTTTGATCTAATTTTTTTGTTTCAGATTTCTCGAAAAAGTCGTCTTCAGGTGACTTTTAGAGCTCAAAAAAATGCAACGTTTGATGGGTAAATATGCACAATATCTTTTTCCGGTCAAAAGTTATAATCGTTTTTCTGTCAAAATTACATTTTTTTCATAAGTTGATATCTCCGGTTAGGGCAGACCAAAAAAATATGTTTACACGGCATCTGGAAGAGAAATTAATATTCTTCATTATGTCAATGGGGATATGTTATTTTTTCATCTCAAGTTTCACCAATTTTACTAAAAACATGTTTTTTTCAAATACATTGATATAACACTACAACGGAAGAAGATACAGACGATATTCTTATAGCAAAACACGCGTTTTGAAAAGCTCCAAAAGTCTTCAGAAGATGACATCCGTGAAAAATAAAAAATGAAATGAGCAGATCATAAATCTTGTTTTTTGAGGGACACCCTAATCCTGGTAAGTAAAATTACTCTAAACAAGTGAGCTTAAGAGCTACATAAAAAGTTTATATAACAAAGTTGATTGGAAAAAGTTGTGCTACAACTTCGTAGAACATTTTACGTCAATATTCCGCAAAATAAAAAAATGAAAATTTTACATTTTTATAAAATGGCCCATTCTATTTTTCGGTAACTCTAAAATAAGGGCCCAAGTATCCAGAACAACTTTGTAGAACAAATTTTGTTTCTTAAAAGTATGCTTCAGACCGAAAATGCATCTTTTCTCGTAAATCTTGCAATACGATGATAATGATAAAACTTATAAAAAGTGTTAGAGCTGTAGATTTTTTATTTTTCATTTCTCACGAATGTCATCTTCTGAAGACTTTTGGGGCTTTTCATAACGCGTGTTTTGCTATAAGAATATCGTCTGTATCTTTTTCCGTTGTCGAGTTATATTAATTTATTTGAAAAAACATGGTTTTAGTAAAATTGGTAAAACTTGAGATAAAAAAATAACATATCCCCAATTTTTTGACATAATAAAGAATATTAATTTATCTTTCAAATGCCGTGTAAACATATTTTTTTGGTCTGCCCTAACCGGAGATATCAACTTATGAAAAAAATGTAATTTTGACAGAAAAACGATTATAACTTTTGATCGGAAAAAGATATTGTGCATATTTACCCATCAAAAGTTGCATTTTTTTGAGCTCTAAAAGTCACCTGAAGACGACTTTTTCGAGAAATCTAAAACAAAAAATTAGATCAAAAATACTGTTTTTTTAGGTACACCCTAATCCAATTAGGTAAAATTGCTCTAAATCAGCCAACTTAAGAGCTACAGAAAATTTTTTTTAGCAAAATTGATTGGAATAAGGTACGCTACAACTTTGTAGAACATAACATGTCAATATTCCAAGAAAAAAAAATTTTTTTTCCTAATTTTTTTATATGATGGGCCACCCTATTTATTGGTAAAACCATAATGATGGCTTTACTATTTCGAACAATTTTGTAGAACAACAGTTTTTTCTAAAAAATATAGTTTTGGCGTAAAATTCATCTTTCCGCTTAAATCTGTATCCTGGACCATAGTGAAATGTGCTTCAAATAACAACTCATGTGCAGGGACAATCTGGTTTGTAAAAGTCTAGAGGGTTGCAAAAAACCTCTGAGCAATGATAAGAAAATTATTTTGAGCTTTTTAGTGGAATGTCTTCACTTGTCATAAGACGAGTTAATACAATCCCATTGAATTCCACCACTTAATTGTATCTTGACAGATACGTATTTCGACCTTATTTCGACCAATTAAGTGGTGGAATTCAATGGGATTGTATTAACTCGTCTTATGACAAGCTCTGAGCAATTTTAAAACTTCGAGATCGTTTTTGACTACCTATTTGCCACTATCGATCCTCACAAAGTTAGGCAAGAAGTTCATAGAAATTGATGAATTCTTTATGATTCCTGTAAGCTCATTTGACGTATGTTCAATATGATTAAAGTAGTGAGATTGCCAAAGATCCTTAAAATTCCTTAATTATATTATATCAAATTCAATCAATAATTTATATCAAAATAAATAAAAAAAATGCCTGAGTCCACGTGCTAGAATGAATGATGTATTTCGGATGGATAATGTTTTTTTCTTAATTTCATGTAAAAAAATAAATAAAAAATCAATTCAGATTTCAAAAATACCATCGTCTAACCCTAGAGTGGATAGGTCAATGGTTTAGAGACACGTGGTGACCTAATTGGGTCAATGAAACCCAGTCTGGAGTGAGGCAGTTAATTATTGAAATCGGCATCAGACCTGTTAAGTTGAGAAAAATCAGTTTGTTTGTAGTTTGTCAGTAGTTTTCAGGAACTTCTGGACATAGTCGGGTCAGTAAAATCCAACTCTAAAATTCGATCCAACTCGAACCAATCTGTCTGATTTCATTGTTGGTAACACCGATTATCATTAAGGAAAGTCTTCCACAATAAATTAAACAATAAACTAAAAGTTCTAGCAAAGCAAATCTGTTGTTGCTTCAATTTCTCGTTGCAGATATTCATATTCAGCAAATTTGTCAGATGAGAACCATTATTTTAAATACACAACCCTCATACCAAGTCAAACTCAGAATATCGCTGCTCATCTAATATTTAACGGCTATATGCTTTGTATTACCACCATTTCACTGGCATAAGTTTCGGGACTGCAGTTGGAAATTTCGCTTGGCCCAATGCGGACAATATCTGTACCACAAATTTTTAGATTTTGTACTCGATTTGTTCTTAACGACCTCTTAGCTAATATAATTGTTATCATAGTGTAATTCTTGATTTCGGCGCCCCCTAAAGGCTGGCGCCCTTGGCGGGGGCCAACCTGGCCAACCGCACGCTACAGCGCACATAGGAGTACGCAGTGTAAAAGCGTGGCCAAAACTATGCCAATCATTTTGTCGGCTGTACATGAAATTCAATTAACAGCAAAGCGTATTTTTTGTTTTTGTGCTTAAACTAGAATTCCCAAATTGGACACATAGTCAAATCACTCGCAATCCATTTCTCAAGCCAATACTTCCACATGTGTATAGTTACACAACCTCACTTGATCAGTACAGTTGCTGATGAAGAATGTGTACAGCCGCCAGACATTCTAAATACTCACGCTCCTCTAATGTGGACTTGTACTATACACATGTGGAAGTATTGGCTTGAGAAATGGATTGCGAGTGATTTGACTATGTGTCCAATATGGGAATCTCGAGCTCGTTCAGTCCGCTAGGTTGCGAAGGCCGACGGAGGTCCTTCGTAGCTTAGTTGGTTAAAGCACCAGTCTAGCGTACTGTAGGGTCATGGGTTCGAGTCCCATCGAAGGGAAAGTGGTTACCTCCAATACATTTTCCAAATCAATATCTTCCACATAACGTACATATTCACATATGAGTTTTCATAACATTGTAAATTAACCTTTTACATCCGAAAAATGCGTATGCTTTTCATCAAAGTCCAGCTCGTCTTTGAAAGCGAACCATTCTATGAGCTTTGTCGCTCAAAATTATAAATATTTATTTTTTTCGCCTAGCTTTTCTCAGAAAACTTCACTATATTCAAATAAAAACAAGTCACGATTGCGTGACGATGCGTGAAATATTTTTCGTGGAGCTTATTGAGGAAACTCCAATCTTTTCAACGCTGACAATTTTGTTGCTTGATCGGGTTTAGAACCTAATCAAAAGTTTAATTTTGTAAAACATATAATTGTAACAAGGTAAAAAAAAGCTAGCAATTAATATCATCATTATGGATCACATAAAAACAATTTCAGATCGAATCATGCTTAGAAACGATTGGACATACTCTCATTAGTGATACCTATATTGATTTTGATATTAAAAATCAATAAAACCCAGAAAAACACGATAAAACATGAATATTTTTTCATGGACAATTACGATAAAACTAGCATGTAAATTATGGTGAAGTTTTGGCAGCCAGCGTTGCTCACAAGTAATCAATATTGATCCATAAAATCCAGGGCAAGTTAATATTGCTATCTGAGAGTACAAAAACGAAAAATGATATGGAGATATCTAAAAATATTGTTTTTGACTTTTAACCAGGATTTGGGCTGAAATACTCCTTAGTGCAGCGCTGACTTCCTCATATAGGTTGGCAAAGTATGTGCTGGTGCCGTAGTCTGGGTGAAAAGCGTGTTGACGGTGGCCAAACCTTCCGTCAGCTTCCAGTTTCTCCCTGTGCCGCCGGTTGACCATCCTCTAGACGGTTTTGGACGCACATGAGATCAGGTAGATTGGCCTGAACTTGGATGCATTGCGGCTAGCCACGCTGTGTCTTGGGGATAGACACAACGAAGCTTTTCCTTAACACGTCCGGGAACGTTCGGTTTTCCCAAATATCGTTGACGAGCTTAAGAAAAACGTCTTTCACGGCCGGAGCAAGCCATTTTATTATGGGATACCCATTGGCGTAACTACCTCCGATGCCTAGGGGGGGGGCTATAGCCCCTTTATATTTTTTCTCGAAATTGACCCTCTTTTCAAAAATTTTCGAACATTTTAACACCTCATCAAATTATCAGCGGTAATGTGACAAATGCAGTCCATTCACCTAAGGCAATTGCGGATCAATCACACTCATTCATATTATTCTCTTTTCTCAAGCACGTGCACGTGTGCACGTGTGAGCACAACTCACAGTCTATGTTTAATTGCGATCGACTAGCGTCAGGCAGTGGATAATTATATTTGCATACTTCATAAATAGTCTATCTATCTCAAATGCAAAAAAAATAAAAATAGTGCAACTTTCCATGGATTCCGCCGAGAATCTTCCAAGAATTCTGATGAGAATCCTTTAGTGATCCTGACTGGAATGTTCCAGGGACTCCGATAGGAATCTCTAGATATTTCGACAGGGATCCTTCAAGAATACCGATGGGAGCCTCCAGGGATCATAAAGGGAATCCACCAAGAATTTCGACGGGAATATTTCAAGAATTTGAAGGGGGATATTCCAGGGTTTTTGTCGAAAACCCTCCAGGAATTTCAATATGATGGTTCCAGGTATTTCATGAGCAATGTTCCAGGGATGAAGACACATATCGTCGAAGGATTCCGAAGCAATCCGTCGAAGGACTTCGAAGCAAATCATCGAGCGACTCCGAGTTAATCCTTCAGTTATTTCGAAAAGAATCCTCCAGCGATCCCGAAGGGAATCCCCCAAGGGTGTTGGAGAAAGTCTTTGAGGGACTCCGATGCAAATCATCAAAGGATTTCGAAGCAAATCGTCGAATGGTTCCAAAAAAAATCGTTAAGGGACTCTGAACAAAATATCTGAGAAATTCTTAAGCAATCCGTCGATGTATTCCGAAACGAAACGTGGAATGATTCTGAAGCAATTCTTCGCGGGATTTCGAAGTTAATCGTCAGCCGGATTCCTTATCGTCTAGAGATCCCAGCGCAGATCATTTGCAAAACGTCGAGAGACTTCGAATTAAATCTTCAAAGGATTACGAAGCAAATCGCCGATGGATTCTGATTTGTCAAGGAATTCCTAAATCAATCTTAAAATCAACGGAAATATTCCGGAGCAAATCAACGAGAGATTCTAAAGCAAATCCTCCAGGGATTTTAAAGGGTATTTTTCACAGATTCCCAAGGGTATTGCTTAACAATACTGGAAAGAATCCAGTAGGATTTCTTCTGGATTACGATTGGAATACTTCGATGAATCCGAAAAGAATTCTTTAGAGATTGAAGTGAGAATTCTTCTCGGATTCTGATGAGAATCTTTCTCGGATGCTGATGGGAATCTTTCTCAGAATTCAGAAACAAGCTAATTTTTATTCCACTCATTTCATTAAGTATGATAGAGTGAATATGAGAGATATCTCTTTTGTCTTCACACTTTTTCGGTAATTCATTATGCTATATGTTGAAAACTGATATCACTGCTAACTAACTTATCAAATCCTAGGGGGGGGGCTAATTTTTTTCTAGGGAGGGCTAAGCCCCCCCTAGCCCCCCCTTATTTACGCCAATGGGGATACCCCAACTCGATACTTTGCTTCACCATATTTTTACCAGCGCTATTTGATGTCCACGGGAGGGGGAGCCTGGAAATCTGCTACCGTGCAGATCGGTGCCGGCTTTCCAGGAAAAGCGCGTCCGAGTGGACCTTCCTACCGCAGAAACATCAATAGCCGTGTCAGAGTGCCCGTTGAAGAAGGTGTGGGACTCGTCGTTGTAAGTGATGAGATCACCTTCCTGGAATGCTTCGGCTAGAACGGGTCGAACCTGGACCCTCTTTACATAGAATGATTGGCGTTAATATCCCCAAGGAGAAGCAGGGGTGAGTAGCGTTTTCAATCAGGTTGCTTATCTTAGCTTTGACGGCGGGAAAGCGCCGCAAGGGATATAGATGTTGATGATGGTGATTGGCATACTCCCGTGAAGCCGGACACCGACAACCGGCAGATCTTCCTTAATGTCGAGAACATCGAAGGCGATACATTGTAGTACCACGATGGCTACGGGATGCCTAAAGCTGTTCCCAACCTTGCTAGTGCAGCGGTATTTATCTCCTAGGGACCGATCCATGAGGGTGTTGGACACGCGGTTGACTTCTTGGAGAAGTATGGTCCAAGGTAAGCTGTGGTGCACCAGCAGCTCGAGGTTTGGAAGGTTGTTCCAAAACCCGTTAATGTTCCATTGGAGACAAAACTTGACCTCCAGCGGGAGGGCTGGGGTTGGGAAAAAGGATGGAAAAATACTAGAAAAAAAAGACTTCTTACCGTTCCTGATACTGATCTTGGAAGTATTCTGGGCAGGCTGGAGCGAAGTGAAGAAAGAAATTCACTAGCTGGTTCGTAGCTCGATGCGTCGAGCGGGGACGACGAGGAAAAACTGGATCCACCAGTCGAATACCAAAAGATCTGGACTGGTTCTTTTTACATGCTTCGTCCACTGAATGCCGAGATCGTTCTGGTCGTTCCGGGTGGGTCTTAGCGTCCGGTCTACCGGCGCTCCGACGATCCAGTGTTCCAGACTGAGGATCTTCGCCTCGGGCTTCACCAGGCGTTGAGGTCTGTCCAAAGGTTCCGGTTGGGGTATAGCTTCCGGTCCAATGTCACCTCGGCTATCCAAGTCAGACGTCGGCTCGCAGGTGTTGTGTTGTTGGGTGTTTGAGGCACGTTGGAGGCTATGATGATCGGGTTGAAAGTTCTAATTATTTGGCAGAGGAGCCGCCGTTCTTAGAGCTTAGTCGCTGCGCTTTCAAAGTGTTAAGGGGTACAGTGGCCCGACCATGAGATGTACTGGCTATGTTTCTTTTACCGGAAGCTCTGAAAGCAGATGTATGAGGTGAGACTTTAACCGGTTGAAACGGTACACGTAGAAAAAACTACGTTAAGAACAAACATATTCTAGGAAAATCCAAACATAAATTCAGTTTGTTCTGGCATCAAAAATAAATATGTTTGGATCAAACATATTGTTGCATTTGAAGCGAACGAAAACTTTTTTTGAATCAAATGTGCGTTTCAAGTTGTTTCAACCAGCTAAATGTTTGAAGCAAACATGGATATTATTGTTTTGGTTCGACCACTCATAATATTTTGATATCAATTTTACCAATTTTCATATTCTGGTAGCATTTGACTACCAGATTTCACAATTCCAAACGTTCATATTTCATTTACTTACCTTTCTGTACCTGAAAAACATCCTTATCATTAATTTGGAAGCAAGAAAAGATCTGCTTCTACTCTTGGTTCCACTCCTCTGCTGCTTCCCATCGGATCCGATCCGAACTCGAGTGTTTGTTTACTTTTGCAAGAGCGAGCGAGGGGCTGCCCACTAGTGAATGTATAAAACAAACAGGGATTTAATTTGGTTTTAAAAATAAATATGTTTGATTCAAACATATTACCATTTTGGAAATAAACATGTATATTTTTGAAGCAAATGGATGAAATTTGTATCCGTGTAGTAGCTGTCTTTTTCGGCCTAGTATCTAGTGATATTCTTCTCTTCCTGATAGGGAGGGGGAAAAGACAGACGGTGTCGTTTAAAACTTTGGTACTATCTTGGGTGCTAGATAGTGGGGGGAGTTGTCCGGACGTGAAAGTGTCGTCTGTTGAAACTGTATTAGTTGCACCATCTATGGGTAGCTATAATGCGCTGGCTGTCGATGATTTTGTCTAGCTTGTTTTGTAGCTCAGCGCTTCTTCTTAGGCTCTCTTACATCATGGTTTTGAGCTTCCTGATTAGTTCGTCGTTTTCGGCAAAGGCGGCAAGCAGTGTAGCGATGGTCGGTTCAACTTGTATACTAGTCGGTACTCGCTCTTCAGTCACCCTCATAGTACGAATCCCTCTGGAGGCTTGGCCTGTGTTCACGAGGTCGGCAAATGACTGCTCTGCTCTCCTTGCCAGCTGTAGGATGCGTTAAGTTTCCTAGGTTCCTAGGTACAGTCCTTGTCGACCTTAATCCGCTGGACATCATTTTCCAGTCTATAGGTCGAACAGGCTCTACACCTGCGAGGGTGCTGGCCGGTGCTACACTTGGAACAGAAGGATGACGAAGGATCACACTTTCTGTCCTTTACTATCAGATGAGTGCCCGAGTAGTCTCCACACGTTGCGCAAGAGACTTTGCATCTTGTCTTTGTGTGGCAGACCTCCCAGCAATTGACGCATTACATGGGAGACAGTTAGTACGGCTGGGTAGAGCACCTCAAGAAACCGAAGTAAATGAATTCCGGTCTTAAGGTCCTTTTTAGTGTTAAGAAAAGGAGGGGAGTTTTCTCTCCGTTCTCCCACATTTTTGATGATCCGATGATTCTGAATCACCTCGTGCTCCTTCAGTTCCTCTTATAACTCCGGTTAACTACATCCCGGCAGAAGACGATGTATTTAATCGTATGGAGGACAGGGTGTGGAATTAGCTTGATAGGCATCCCATTATTCAGCTTATCCATAAGCAGAAGTTTGTCGAAGTGGCCAGGTTTCCTAACTTTGAGAGCATAAGAACGTCTGCCTCCTTCGGGGAAGGCCGAATCTATGTTAGAACCCAAAAGCTGATGAACAGTTTTCATGATGAGAAATGGCGCCGCTGGTAAGAATGCACCGTTAACTTCTTCTAATTGAAGTGATACGATGATATGTACTTTTTTGCCAGATAAAATACTGAACATTTTATTTTCGTTAGTAAATAAGGACCATCCTACAAAGATTTCGCCAAGGGCGCTGAGAGTCAACGCTATGGCTCTGTATACGCAGGTATTATAAACGATTGTAATCATATTTTGGCCTTCTTTTCATTGCTGCTCCCACTGTGTAATGTTTTATGTATATCGTAACTTTTAGGTTCTTCAAAAAAATCAACGATTATTAGAAACGATTTTATATCAAAAATATCAACATTGTATTGACTTCAATTGTCTTTGGACAAAGTTGAGCCAATCTCAAAGCAGTGCAGACGACCTGACAGCAAAGGTCTGTTAAAATACATTATTTACCACTCACAGCTGTTGAGTCGTTTCTGTGCTGTGTCCCTTATACTTTCTCGGAAAGCTTTTCTTCAGGGGGAAGAGCGCAATGAGTTAACTAAAAACCCGCTTGTTCCCCATCATCACCCACAATCGTTTCACCGTCGCAATCCGGGAGGAGAGATTTGCTCCTTAATATTCGTTTCCCACGGAAGCTCCCCATCGTCTTACGACGTTCTCGAGCTGGAAAGCTACCATACTACGACGACAACGCAGTCGACGCATTCCCATTCCCCTTCGGTGGAGTGCTTGTGCCCGGAATGGGGAGCCTAGAGAACAGAGAGCATGTCCGCTGTGCTGCCAAAATAAGGGGCACTATCACACTCCGTTGAAAGTGAGCTTCGCACGGATCAGGCGGTCAGCACTTCCGGTAGGTCGATTCTGGTGGCTTGGAGCTTTGTGCAGCACCGGGACTGCGATGGCTCATATCAAATTGGGGAAAATTATCGCTTTTTTCTTTCTTCTGCGTGGGAACCAGTTTGAGGGGAAAGAGTACGATATTGATTATAAGGTCCTCGTTTTTGGGAAATTATGTTTCCCGAGAGTAGAAGGAGAAATGTGCGCTTTTCGGTGATGGTGGAGAAAGAGTTTTTCAACTATTGAGGGTTAAATTGAGGTTAGCTGCAGCAGCAGCACTCATCTTGAACATTTCTACAAAAATATAGCGTGATTTCTTGTTTCTACAATTTAATAAGTACACGGGATTTGTTTGCGAGTTAAAGCCGTTCCTCAGAGATAACATTATGCTATTAACAGTTTTTGTGTAGCGTTGTGTGTAATTTATTTATTTGATAGTTTTCGAATTAAGTGGAATTTTATCTGGCGTCGGTGGTGTAATGGTCAGCATAGTTGCCTTCCAAGCAGTTGATCCGGGTTCGATTCCCGGCCGACGCAGGTCTTACTTTTTAACAAATACAATACTGGTTTTAGTCACGGTTTTAAAAGAAAGGTTGTACTAACTATGTGTATATTAATCATACTTCGTATCATGTGTCTTGGAATCTACGAATAGCATTGCTTCGTTATACTTCGTAGATTGGTCACTAACGACACTCACGTTTCTTTTTGAATCCTTCTAGTCTCGATTCATATGTTTCAAAAAACGGTACTGTGTATTGTGGTTGTGGTTGTATAAATTTGAAGAAATCTATTAATTAAATTAGAAATTGATGACTAAATTCGTCAGATTTTATGATAATTACCTATGCAAAGTCAATATTGACAGTACTTTTTGAGTGTTAGAAAACTGTTTTTTCATTGCTTTTATTTTGTTCTACAAAAACCAATGAAGGGAAGACATTAAAATCGTTATTAATTTCTGATTGGTTTTTCTTGCAGTGAACACACATATTAAGAAAAATAATCCATAAAATTGGTGCTTTTTTAATTTGTTTCTGGGTAAATACGAGAGTGTAAGATGTAAACTTTTTTTTCTACATGGAGTCAATAAATTGTGCTCCTCCCGCCTCTCAACTTTCCTGTGTACGGCATTGCTGTCAAGTTCAAGTGCCAGTTATGCTGATCGGTTCTTGGAAATTGATCAGGCTAAAGTCTAAACGATTTGTTTCAAGTGAGGTCGAGCTCGTTGCCGCCTCTCAAAGCAATCTATACGTCGGGATGATAGTGGGGTTTTGAGTGGGAGGCAGATTACCGAAAAAGGACGAACGAGCCGGTTATGTATCGATGAAGGTAGGACGACTGGCATCCATATGTGGCGGGTACATATGGATGTTTGAATGCCATACATAAAACACTGTGTCTCTCGCTGCCGAGGCGAACCAGCGGTCTGTAACGATGATAACGATGGAAACGTGGAGCGAGCGGTCAGTGGGGAAGGATATCGAGTATATTTATGTCGCTTTTTAGGTCATTTCTCATACATGTGCGTACCTACCTATAGATTGATGTTGCCACCATGCTGTAGGGGTGGTGAGTGGGAGTTTTGTGGCAGTTCGGATTTGAACTACAGGAGAACGAAGCTATTGCCATCCAACGGATGGCAGAAAGCCCAGAATGAAGCAAACCAGCCAGAGCAAAAATATTACAAATGTATGCCAGCTCGGTGATCTCGCTATTGGTCATCTATAGCAAGTTGGGCTTGAATATTCGTCTATATGGATTGAGCGTACAAGTTCATAGGTGTGAGGAAAGCATGGATTCTGATTCTGGGTTTGTGAGAATTGTGGCTCAAAGTTGAAGTTAGAAATGCAAAACGTTTTGAAATAGCGTTAAGAAGCGTTGTGCTTGTGAGCTTTTGGATAATTCCGATATTCAATAAGTGTAATTTTATTGTACATATATTCTGCAAAGGACAAACATGTTCAGATTTAATGTTGTTGGACGTTTGCTGTTGACAATGATTTATGGTAGTGAAAACACGCGGTTCAAGTGCCGCGAATCTATTTTCCACTGCTAAGTAAAACAGAGAGAGGATTAATCAATTTCGAAAATAGTGGTGCTAATGTAGGGGATAGTGGTGCTAATCAATGTAGGGGAATGGGTATTTGTTTCAGATGTATGCATTTGCTTTGATATGGATTTCAGTTGAGTTAGTAGTTTGAAAGTCCATACACCCAACCAGCGGATGGCAGATTTTAATACAGTTTTACATAAGCACCATACAGAAGCTGTATAATTACAGGCAGATTTTAATACAATTGTTGTATTGAAAACTTACAGTTTTGCATTATTTTGATACAATACCTATCTGTGAAAAAATGTTACAGAATTGTATATGCTATATGTATGTGGTATTTCGAAAAATTTTGCCTCAAGTGGTTCGAAACGAAATTTGGCGGAATTTCGCGGAATTTGAGCGTGGCGAAATCTGAACTATTGATTTCGTTTCGTTAATTTACATAAATTTCGCCAAAACTAGCTTTTTACGAAATTTAACGGAATTCCGCGGAATTTCTAAACTAAATTAAACTAATATCATACTTCCAATTACTTAAAATTTCGGCTGCGCCTCAGAAAAAAATCATAGAGGCTATTTTTAAATTTTGTTACCTATACAATCTTGTCAAAAGACAGTACGGCCGTCTTCAGTGTCTCGCACTTGACTCGACTTAATCACTGAGACTGGCCTTACTGTTGAGGTCGAAATACGTATCTGTCAAAGGTACAATAAAGTAGTGAAATTAAATGGAATAGTACAAACACGTCTTATGGCAAATGAATATATTCCACTAAAAGTTTAAAATTTTTTTCTTGTCAATACAGGTCTCTACAATATAAAATTGACGCCTACTATTTACGAAACCACATTTCGAGTCGACAAATACGCATTTAATTTGCTTCTAGAAAACGTCTCCTGTGTTTTGTGGGAAATGTTCAACAGAAAAGCATCTTTTACTTAATTTTTGGCTTAGAGTGTAAATGCTCGAAATAAGAATTAGTTATACTGGTAACTATGTCTAGCAGGTAAAGTCGTGGATTCCTGATGGTCTTGACGACGTCTTTTCTGGGAGCCCCTTTTTTGCAAAAGGCCTTCACCTCCACTTAGGCCTTCAACCAGGTTTAAGCGCATGAGTAAGCACCGTTCAATAGTGAAGATGGCTCTAAGGAAAACAAAATGTGCAACATTCCACATTAAAACTACAACATACAAATCTCATTGAAAGTAAGAATAATTTTTTTAGAGGATTGAAGATACTCCATATAACTTATCTATGATATAACAGTCAATATTCAGCGAATCAACTGAATATAAATACAGTCCTTAATAAAGTTTGAAACTTTGTCATACATATTGTTTGACTAATTGCAAAATATATATGTGAGACTGCAGAGTCGTGGGTATTTCTAGACCTTTCTATGGAATTTGTAAACGTCCAGAATGGATTGAAAGATCAGTAGAATTGCTGAAAGTAAGGACTCATGATTGCCTTCAGGTTCAGCTCATACTGCCCATACAGCAGCTGTTTCTTGCACTTAAGGGGGAACAAAGATTTGCATCCAACCGCTACACAAATCCGTATTTTTTTAATGTTCTTTTGTGTCTACATTCGCTACATTGTTGCTAAAAAGAAAGTATCGACGAAGAGAAATCGATCAACGCAGTTACGAGAGATATTCAAATTTCAGATGGTTAGCCACCTCTAAAGTGGATCGGTCGATGATGATCGGATTCGCTATCGAACCTTTGATAGCTCGTGCTGATTGTATCACCGATACATTTTGCTCCTCTATATGACGATATGAAGTATGCTTTAGCATAATAAATTAATTTTAAGGTGAAATAAGGGTTTTAACAGAATTATATCCGAAGAGTGCTCACCACGAGAAGAATTGCAAACTGATATAAAACTGATTCGGGGGCATACGCTTCACGATAAACTCCTTTGAAACCGCTTCACTAACCTGCTTCTTCCGTTACTACTGAAAACTCAATAATAGCCAATACAAATGATTAAAAACAATTATGTCTCCCCCCTGAATTTTGAGGATTTCTGTAATTCTTTAACAAATCCGAGGAGTTTTTTGATTTTTTTCATTTTAATTTTTTCTTATTATCCACCCCCAATCCCACCAACCCTCGACCATTCGAAGACCAGCAAAGCATAATTTAAATTAAATTTTTGTAACGGCCTTATTTGACTTCCAAAAATTTTAATTTTAGTTGCGTACATAAGCAATTCATCAAAAATACCGCGAAAAAAAAAAAAATTTCGTTTCGTTTCGAAAAATTTCGAATTAAATGGACCTTGATTTCGTATCGTTTCGAGGTCTCGAAAATAAATCTACATTTCGTTCCGTTTCGTTTCGAATCAACATAGACATTATAATTTTCGTTCCGTTTCGTTTCGCCAGGAAAAACTGTATTATCGCATACCCTTAATAGATGCCAAGATTTTATTCAGATTTGTTTTTTTGGGTTTAGAAGTCAGAAAATAAGAAAATTAATTAGTGCACGATCCCATGTCTTTTGGAGTGCAGGACGATCTTGAGATCCGCGTTTTCTGTTCTGCGTTGTGTGGCCGATAAGAAAATCAATTAGTGCGCGATCAATCGCGTTTGGAATGCAGAACAATCTCGAGAAGTGTGTTATTTTGTTCTGCTATGGGAGATCGATAAAAAATTAGTGCGTAATCGAACGTGTTTTGAATTGAGATGCAAGATGATCTTGAGATCCGCGTTTTTCGTTCTGCTATGTGCGATCAAGTTACACGTTACACCCACATTCTTCTTCTTCTTGGCATTAAATCCCCACACTGGGACAGAGCCGCCTCGCAGCTTAGTGTTCATTGAGCACTTCCACAGTTATTAACTGCGAGGTTTCTAAGCCAAGTTACCATTTCTGCATTCGTATATCATGAGGCTAGCACGATGATACTTTTATGTCCAGGGAAGTCGAGACAATTTCCAATCCGAAAATTGCCTAGACCGGCACCGGGAATCGAACCCAGCCACCCTCAGCATGGTCTTGCTTTGTAGCTGCGCGTCATACCGCACGGCTAAGGAGGGCCCCACACCCACACCCACATACCGTTTACCAAAACGAACCCTGTCACACTCCCTACCCCATATATCCAACATCCCAGTGATTTCTCGTGGAAGTGTAGATGACTCGTCAGCTTCCAGCAAAGCGAGTATCATGTCAACATTTTCCTACCCTTTCCAATATTGACCTGCATTCGAACACAGCCGGCACCGGTATTGTTTTATTTGGGGTCACAAGTTTTTAGACATTGAGGATGATGTTAATCCCACAGCTGGCGTAGCAGTGACGGAGTAGCAATCGTGGTCGGTCGATCATGCTCATACACATGCTTAAAGGCTATTGTTCGGAATCGGTCCAAAGAAAGACTTTTTTTTTTCTCTAGCAGTTTTGTGATCAGCTCAAAACTATAACATCGATTTTTTTTGTTATTGAACATAAAAACTCACAAGTAATAGTTTCCTTATTTTCCGTGGAATCTGACCGATGCAGCAAACACCAACTTTCCGGCGTTAGTCCCATTACAAATTCATTTAATTAATTTCTTCTTTAAATTTTGTTGCCTTACTTACTATCTAATCTGCGAATCTACTTTACTCGTTTCTCCCCTACTGAGTTTAACTCCGATTTGGCTGTTTGATCACTCTTCAAATACAGATCGTAATCCGAAACTACAATTTACTCTTTCACCTTTCACTTGTCCATTAAATAAATACGCTGCCAAAACTTTTCACTTCAACCGTTCTATTGTCGTTCACCTTCTTTCTTTATTTTACGTAAACAAATCCAACGACATCGCGCATTATTGACTGGTTGAACATGTTTCTCACCATTTGGGTAGCGCTCACTGTTCACGATTGGGTGAGCGTATTGAGTGAGTACAGTACCAGCCCGCTATGTTAACACTCCCCAGCCCGTAGCTCCGGTAGCCGTTTTCCGGATAATTCGGAATTACCATCAACTACTTCTAACCAGAGATGGGCAACTGAACCAACCGGTGCGTACATGTGCTGGTATGGTTCAAAATTCTTCGTGTGCGGTTCGTGTGCGGTGCAGCTCGTGTTCGGTTTTGGTTTCCTGCACACGGTTCACGAAACCAGAACCACAACACGGGTGCTGTTCTCGAAAACCGAACCGAGGCTGTTAGCACCGTTCATACCGGTGCTCAAGTTTAGGTTCGAGTACACGCAATTTGAACCGTGTGCTCGGTTCGATTTTAGCAAAGCGAACACGGTATTTCAGAAACCAGGTTTTCGGGTTTGGGCAAAAAGCAGTCCAATTGAACGCAGTGCTGCTGGAAATTCAAACAGTAACATACGGGTGCGGATGGTGGTTGAAAGAGAAATCTGTTTTAAATATTTAATCATATTGATCTTTAATCGTGCAATATGTGTATTAATCGATTGGGCTCGACGAGTAGAACATGAAAATCGATGTTTGATGCCATTTTGAATTTCAAAATGGCGGACCAAAAATTGAAGATGGCCGCCGCTTGGGCAACAAAATTCATATAAAATCATGCAATATGGGTGTCTATCGATTGGGCTCGACGAGTAGAACATGAAAATCGATGTTTGATGCCATTTTGAATTTCAAAATGGCGGACCAAAAATTCAAGATGGCCGCCGCTTGAGCAACAAAATTCATATAAAGCCATGCAATATGGGTGTCTATCGATTGGGCTCGATGAGTAGAACATGAAAATCGATGTTTGACGCCATTTTGAATTTCAAAATGGTGGACCAAAAATTCAAGATGGCCGCCGCTTGGGCAACAAAATTCATATAAAACCATGCAATATGGGTGTCTATCGATTGGGCTCGATGAGTAGAACATGAAAATCGATCGTCTAAGACGAATTAAGTACTGTCCATTTAATTCCACTAGTTAATTTCCGTTATCTTTGCAGATACGTATTTCGACCACAACTGTGTGGTCGTCTTCAGTGTCTTGTACTCGACTCGACTAGTCGACCTAGTCCTAGTCGAGTCGAGTACAAGACACTGAAGACGACCACACAGTTGTGGTCGAAATACGTATCTGCAAAGATAACGGAAATTAACTAGTGGAATTAAATGGACAGTACTTAATTCGTCTTAGACGGTTTAATACATTCCACTAAAAGAGCTTAATATATTTTTATGAAAATCGATGTTTGACGCCATTTTGAACTTCAAAATGGCGGACCAAAAATTCAAGATGGCCGCCGCTTGAGCAACAAAATTCATATAAACCCATGCAATATGGGTGTCTATCGATTGGGCTCGATGAGTAGAACATGAAAATCGATGTTTGACGCCATTTTGAATTTCAAAATGGCGTAACAAAAACTGAAGATGGTCGCCGCTTGGGCAACAAAAGTTATATAAAACCATGCAATATGGGTGTCTATCGATTGGGCTCGATGAGTAGAACATGGAAATCGATGTTTGACGCTATTTTGAATTTCAAAATAGCGGACCAAAAATTTAAAAATGGCCGTCGTTTGGGCAATAAAAATCATATAACACCATGCAATCGATCGGGCTCCATACCATACGGTTCACGTCATACACATAGATACAAATCTACTTCATAGGATACGCCATACACCAGCTCCATATGTCTTCATTTCATTTATTAAGTCCACATCTAAACACATAACACTGAATCAGCTATTTGACGCCACAATACACGGTTCGAGGCCGCATCTCTCCATCCTCGAATACGCCCCACTCGCTGCGCTCCACACCGTCTCGTACCTGCCGGATTGGAACGGAACATCATCTTTGCAGGGTTGCTGTCCGGCATTCTTGCAACATGTCCATCCCATCGTACCCTTCCGGCTTTAGCTACCTTCTGGATACTGGGTTCGCCGTAGAGCTGGGCGAGCTCGTGGATCATTATTCGCCGCCACACACCGTCTTCTGGCACACCACCGAGGATGGTCCTAAACACCCGTCTCTTGAATACTCCGAGTGCTTGCAAGTCCTCCTCGAGCATTGTCCATGTTTCATGTCCGTATAAGACAACCGGTATTATTAGCGTCTTTTACATGACACATTTGGTGCGGTGGCGAATCTCCATATGTCTATCAGCTTCTTTTTGATGGTTTAGGAGTCCTGGCAGAATTTCAGGCAATTTTTAGGTGATTTATGGGTGAGGCAAAGGCAATTTATGTACAAATGTCAAATAGTTTTGAATTCAAATGTACAACCCCAATCACTACATTTGGAATTTTAATAAACGAAACCTGCGCTTGACTCATTCGTTTTGAGTTGATTTAGAGGTTTTTTGAACAGAGATAAATGGCTAAAATGATGTAATTTTCCTCAACTTAGCATAGGAATGTGAACTCAAAATCAATTCGTTATCCCCAGGTTTCGTTTATATAGACTCCAAAAATGAAGGTTGGGGTTGTACATTTGAATTCATAACGATTTGACATTTGTGGGATACTTCAAATCATTTTTTTCCATATAAATTCCCATATAAACAAAAATTGCCTTTTGCCTCACCCCTTAATCACCTACAAACTGCCTAAAATTTTGCCAGCACTCCTGAATCATCAAAAAGAAATTGATAGACATATGGGAGTTGGAATTTTCGAACATTTTTGAGTTGTGAACCGCCATAATTCCAATAAAATTGAAGACGCTGTCGGCCCGAAGGAAAGAAAATTTATCGGTTGTTAGTATTTGATGTGTTGGAAGGTAGTATTAACGACCTCGAAACTTTACAAGATATAAATTTCAACGTCCCACATCGCACGCTTCGTAATCCACCAACAATTAATGTGCCGTATCATGGAACCAGCTACGGGTCAATGCAGCTATCTCAGAACATGCTTTAGAGTAAACAACGATGTAAGTTGACTGCATGTTTTTAATTTAAGATTTAATATGCAGAATACGATTATAAATGCAAATAGCAATCTAAAATGATGTCAAACATTAATTTTCGTGCTCTACTCATCATACCCGATCGATAGACACCCATATTGCATAAATTTATATAATTTTTGTTGCCGAAGCGACGTTCTTCTTGAATTTTCGGTCCGCCATTTTGAATTTTAAAATGGCGTCAAACATCGATTTCCGTGCTTTACTCATCGTACCCAATCGTAAGATACTCGTATTACATGATTTTAAGTGATTTTTTGGATTTTTGGTCCGCCATTTTGAAATTCAAAATGGCGTCAAACATCGATTTTCATGTTCTATTCATCGAGCCCAATCGATAGACACCCATATTGCATGGTTTTATATGAATTTTGTTGCCCAAGCGGCGGCCATTTTCAATTTTTGGTCCGCCATTTTGAAATTCAAAATGGCGTCAAACATCGATTTTCATGTTCTACTCATCGAGCCCAATCGATAGACACCCATATTGCATGATTTTATGTGATTTTGGTTGCCGAAGCGGCGGCCATTTTGAATTTTCGGTCCGCCATTTTGAATTTCTAAATGGCGTCAAACATCGATTTTCTTGCTCTACTCATCGTAACTGATCGATAGACACCCATATTGCATGATTTTATGTGATTTTGGTTGCCGAAGCGGCGGCCATCTTGAATTTTCGGTCCGCCATTTTGAATTTCAAAATGGCGTCAAACATCAATTTTCGTGTTTTACTAATCGAGCCCAATCGATACATACCCATATTGCATTTACTTTGAATTTCGAGAAAGACAGAATATAGCAGTCGTAATCACATAAAACTTCTGGAAACACTTGCTTTCCTTGATAATATGAACATGAGCACACAACCGCAACACAACCGGGTTCGGTGTTGAGGTTCACAACTTCTACTAGCGAAACTCGTGCACCGGTGCAGCAAAACCAAACCTGAACTGGAGCTCCGTGTACACAACACACGGTTCAGATTTCTGAACCGAACCGAAACCGAACCGACGCGAGTACTGAACACTGTGTGCAGCAGCCGAGAACACGTGTTGAGTTTTGTTGAACCGTACCGGTGCGAAACCGGTTTTTTCCCACCACTGCTTCTAACACCGCCAAGTTGATAACTCCACGCCGGAATACACCGCTGATGGTTCTCACATCCGCTTGCCGCACCTTGCCATCCGTCGCTTCGTTTACCTTCTCCACAACATATCGGATCCAGGCCTTTCGATTCTGTCCATCAAACATGTAAACAAGATCACCGACTTTTAACGGCCTTCGCTCTTCGCACCGTTTTGTTCGCCGGTTGACCCTGAAGGTACTCCTTGTACCATCGCTGCCAAGTACTGCGAACATCGGTACACATCTCGCAACGCGTCAGCTAACTGAAAGGAGGCCGAGAAGAACTCCTGCGGCATTCCACGTTTGCATACGAATCTTCAAATCGCCATCAGGCATGACTGCGTCGACAGACTAAGTACTACCTCGAGGTGGACCGCTCGAATTGCCAAACAGGTGAACAACGCCACACACCGCTTCTCGCTCCGACGGCCGACCGTAACTGGTCCAAGGTAGTCTACGCCACCCGCACTAAATAGTCGCAGGTGCGTGGTTATACGGTGCACCGGTAGCGGAGCTATCTGCGGGACTTGTGGTATACACCGATGTGCCTTGCACCAGACACATTCAGCAGCCACCTTCCGGATCACTGCACGAAGCTTCGAAGTGTAGGACCTTTGTCGCAGCTCGTTGAACACCGTCTCCCTGTTCATATGGCCGAACGTTTCGTGGTAGCTTTGAATAAGCAGCTCCGTTATCCTGTGGTTCCTTGGTAGAATAATCGGTAACCTTTTATCGTATGGCATGTATACAGCTTGGTTCAGCCACCCGTCTACTCGCATTACTCCCGCTTCATGCAACGTCGGCTTCATCTGATACAGCGCACTTCAACAATTGCGGCTGCATCGTTATTTTTGCAAGATTTTTCTGCAACGTATGCAGCTCAATCGGGAAACCTTCTCTCTGCGCTTGCTTTCAAAGTACCTACTCTGCTTGTTGGAACTCGCTTTGTTGGAATGGTTGTTGGACAGACTTCACCGCTGATTTTATTATGTTCCGAAACCCATGAGATGTCTTCAACGTCCACATAGACCCTCCACTTGCTTTTCGCCGGCAATTTCCGATGAATCGTAGAGCTGCAGCCGATATTCATACCAGCTTCTTCCAGCGGATGGTAACTCTCACGTCGATCGCTGGACCACTGTCATTTCTATCGTGGAAAAGGAAACGTGCCTTCATTTCCTCGGCTGTATTCGCCGACGTAACGTTCGATACCGGCCACGTATTCTCCGCCTCATACAGAAAATCAGGTCCCTTTAACCACTGGCTATCGGATGCCAGGGGAGGTCCTTCAGCCCACTTCGCCATGACGTCCGCAACATTCATCCGGGTCGGTACCCAGCGCCAATTTGCCACGCTTGAACCTTCAAGTATCTAAGCGATCTTGAACTCCACCGCTTGTTTGTATTGCTGTTTCGATTTGAGCACTGTTTGGGAATCTGCGTACACAGGAACTGCCGATGTACAGTAAGCGAATGGTTCGCCTTACCAGTTGTCAAGAGTTTTGAGCCGAGAACTGCCGCCATCAGTTCCAGCCTTGGATTGTAGCTTCAATGGCGCCACTTTTGATCTGGCCCACCTCCACTCGAAAATATGCCGCTGCTCCGTACGCGCACTCACTGGCGTCGGTGAAAACCAGAGTGAAAGTAAATAAGAGTGGCGACACTGTCAGAATTGGAACAGAATTCATCTGTCATTCCCATACCAAATCGTGTTCCAAACGAGCAGGAGACTTGTCAAATGCGGCACATGTCGCCACTCTTAATTACATACACTCTGGGTGAAAACATGCAGCTCAATCGATTGGAGAGAAGAATAATAGAGATCTCCGTAATACCTTCTGGGTATACGCAGCGCTTCAACTGCTGGCAGCAGGCTTATCCAACGTCGCCAGCTTTTTAAACATTTGCCATCGATTTGTTCGTCCCAGTCACAGCCGGCTATCCATAGCTCGTGCACAAGTATCTTCCCTAGCAGCACAATTCATGTTGTTTTGGTTGAAATAACTCATATATGACCAAATTTAGTCGTATATGAGTATAATAGACTGATTTACAACATGTGTGTTGCTCGGGTTCCCGTGGACCGTGAACGGGGCCAACAATCCGAGCGGGTCGAAGAATCCCATGACGCAGCTCAAGACGACTCGCTTTATGGGGACCTTTTCACCTCGCAAATACTCTTTGACGCTTCCTCTGTGGTCGGTGGAGAGCACTTTCTGCTCTCCGAGGCTCCGGGGGAAGTTTGTCGAATTCGAGACCCAGTTCCGGATATCGAAATCGCCTTTCGAGTGGACGTATTGAACTCCTTCCGCCCGTGTCCGTGTCGACACTATCATAGTAATCATCTACGTTGTGCTTCTCTAAGATCGCTTTTGCCGCCTCTGGAAACTCCGCCGCAAACTCCAGCCCGTTCTTGTTCTTGATGAGCTCGGCGAACACGTTGACCCGAATGTGGCTACGTCCATCACGTAGACTTTGGGTACTTCTCCTTCTACCGCTCGAAACAGAAAACGCTGGACTGATTTGTCTTCCTTTCTGATTTTGATTTGGCCCTTTCATCAGCTGGGAGCTCAAAGAGATTCTCTTCACGTCTCAAGCAGCACAAGTCTAATGACACTGATTACAGCAACCTAATTGTGACTAAATCGGGTCACACATAAGCTACTGTGATCTATGTACAACATGTGTGCTGCTCGGGTCTCCACTCTAGACGAACTTTCCCTTTCATTGGGTTCACGACGACTTCCAGCGGTATGTACCTGCCGCACTTTGTGGGATTAGCGTTATTAAGTTACTCCGTCGTCTTCTGGTGTGCGTATCCCTTTAACTGATACTCCTTGATTTGCCTATGTACGGTTTCTCGAAGCGTAGGGTTTTTATTCAGTCGGTTATCCAACTGCTTGCACCGACGCAGTGCCATCGGATAGCTGTCCGGAAACTGCGGATTATCGGATTCCCACAACAGTCCGGTTTCGTACGCAACTCGTACAGTTGTTGTCTCCAGAATTTCTCTGGCTCTCCTGTCTTCTGCGGACTTCTTCAGTCTACAGATCACCGACTCCTCCAGCGCGTACTGTCGTTTGATCAGATCATGTATCTGTTCATTCGAAATTTCGTCGTGGAAGCCAACCATAGCCCTCCTTAGCCGTGCGGTGAGACGAGTGGCTACAAAGCAAGACCATGCTGAGGGGGGCTGGGTTCGATTCCCGGTGCCGGTCTAGGCAATTTTCGGATTGGAAATTGTCTCGACTTCCCTGGGCCTTTGCCGGAGGCCCTCTGCACCCAGCTGGTCTGCCAGTGCTTTCTCCACCATCGTAACTGATGTTCCTCCATCCAGAAACGCAAGGGTAGTCAGTGACTACTAGTCACGGATTTGTCACGGTAATACAGTCTTACCGGCAGCATACGGAACAATATACTGCTGTTCAGCCGGATGTGGGCGTTCATAACGACCATTCCAGACCCTTGGGGCAGCAGGGACAGTAGGGACAGCATGGACCATGTCCAAGGGCTTGACGACCCCTCCCCAGCTGTCTGCGAGTCAGGGAGAACTGCCTAGGGCGTGGTGGGATTTAGCAGTGGGCTCTGCTAAAATCCCTCCCAAAAAACCACAAGTGCCCGTAAGCAGACTCTATCAAAGCGACTGTGTGCCGCTTCAAAAGCACAAGCCCAGGGAGTGCCATTGGCACATCAGGATTGATCCCAGTAAGATCCTGATTATGGTATACTGGTTGCATGTTATTGGTCTTGTTTTTGGATATTGAGATATTGTGAACGCAAGGGCTGGTAGTCTGGTTATTCTATTCTCTTAGTAAGGCCGGGTGACACCGACCTGAAACGGCGAATGGGCTAATGGCCAGGCTGTCTTCCGTCCCCTAAAACCGTGGCAGGCCTTGTGGCACGCGGTACAATCCTGTGGCTCAGCTGGTAGCTGAGTGGGAGTAGGCTCAGATGCTCCTTCCTGACTAGCGCTGATCTGGCTCTGAACACGAAAGTGTCAACCTCGCATGGCCTCCCTGCATGCCGCAAGGTATGTATAGATAACCATGGGATCGCGAAGGCGACTACACCAACAGGATTCGACAGCAGCCGCAAGGGGACCCAACAAACATGAGTTTCCCATTAAAAATTTCAAAACGACGAAGGAAGGAGGTGAGGCGAATGGCGACAAGGAGAACCCTTTCGCCAGGCGCAGTGGCCTATGATCGGTCACCCCAAAGATCGCCGGGGAGGCGATGGCGGAGCACGTGGTGGGTCGGAAGAGGTGCCGGCGGATGTTAAGATGGACGGCCCCACTCTGACCAAAGTCATTAACTCGGTGATGACTAACCACGGTGAGGATGGAGTCCAGACGATGGAGGTGATTACGGACGTTTCGGACGTAATCATGTCCCTCCTGGACAACCGAGTGAATTATAGTAAGGACTTAAAACAGGCCGTACTAACCCTCTGCGCTCTAGTCGTGGAGGCGAAGTCGGAGTGGAAGTCCTTGCTGGAAGCCAGTAAGGAGGCGGAGCACAAGATCCGTCTTCTTACTGAAGAAAAGGAATTGGCGGTTAGCCAAGCCAAGAAGGCCTCGAAGGAGGCCGAATCGAAGATTCGGCTCCTTGCAGAAGGGAAGCAGCTGGCGGAGAGCCAGACTGCAGAACTTAAACGGCGTATGGCTAACAGCGGAGCAACTCCTAAGCTTAGTAGGGTCACGCAGGAGGCGGACCTGAAAGTAGCTAATAAAGCCACGGCACGGACCGCAGAAAAGGTCCGAGTGGAGACCGAGAGGAAAATGGTACCTCCACCTAGGAAGATACCAGAGGACCGCCGGGAGGAAGATCTACCATGGACAAAGGTAGTGAATCCTAAAAAGGAGAAAAGAAGCCGCCAGCAGGTCGCAAGGAGTGCGACCAAGGGAAGGATCCAGCCACCGCCAAGAAGGGTAGAGCCCGTGAGGAAAAGGGTGCGCCTTCTAGTGGGAGTGGCAAGCGGAAGGATAGAGGTGAAGCGATCATTGTCAAGGCTGACGATAAAAGCTACGCCGAAGTCCTAAAGACTATGAGAGGCACCGAGAAGCTCTCTAGTCTAGAGGGGATGTCAACTGCATCCGAAGAACGCGAAAAGGCGAGATGATTCTCGTCTTGAAGCGGGATGCTACTCGGAAGAGTTCCGAGTATAAAAAGTTGACGGAAGAGGTCCTGGGTGACAGGGTCCAGGTTAGAGCCCTGTGCCCAGTCCTGAACATCCAGTGCAAGGGCATGGATGAAATAACCGAAGCCGGAGACCTGGTAGACGCACTGAAGGATCAGTGTAATGTCGAGATCCAGGAATCCGCGATTCGGTTACGCAAAGGCTTTGCGGGAATGCAGGTTGCCTCATTCCAAGTACCTATGGCTGAGGCCAAGAAGGTGCTGGATAAGGTAAAACTGAAGGTGGGTTGGTCGGTGTGCTCGCTGAGCACAAGCCACCCCAATCAGGCCTGCTACAGGTGCCTTGGCCACGGTCATAAGTCCTATGACTGTAAGGGACCTGACCGTAGTAAGCTGTGCCGTAGGTGCGGAGCCGAAAACCACCAGGCTCGCACCTGCCAGGCTGCACCGAGATGCCTGATCTGTCCTCCGGGGCAGACAACAGGCATCTCACCGGTGCGCAGGCCTGTCCGGCCTCTAGAAGGGTCCAGACATGCAAGTAACACAGCTAAACTTGAACCACTGCGAGGCGGCCCAGCTGCTGCTACAACAGTCGGTTATCGAGTGTAAAGCTGATGTTGCCTTGCTGTCCGACCCATACCGCATCCCTGCTGGAAACGGCAGCTGGATTGCGGACAAGTCCGGTATGGTGGGAATCTGGACTTGTGGGCGCTACCCCATCCAGAAGATAATATCTTCGCCTAACGATGAGGGTTTCGTCATAGCAAAGGTAAACGGTGTTTACTTTTGTAGCTGCTACTGTCCTCCTAGATGGAGTATAGAGCAGTACACTAGGGTAGTTGATACTCTTGCGGCGAAGCTATCTGGCCTTAAACCAGTAGTTGTAGCAGGTGACTTCAATGCGTGGGCAGTGGACTGGGGTTCCCGGTTTACTAACGCTAGAGGTCATATCCTGTTAGAGTCACTAGCGGTATTGAACGTAGTTCTGCTGAACGAAGGTCAAGTGCCAACGTTCAGAGGACCGAGCGGTGATTCATGTATCGATGTCACCTTCTGCAGCGCAGGATGGACTGAAGAACCGAGATGGATGGTCCACGAGGGTCATACTTCTAGCGACCATCAGGAAGTACGTTTTATGGTCGAGTATACCCGGAGAACTACGACGAGAAGAGGTGGTGCAACGGATCCCGGATGGCGCACGTCACAGTTCAATCAAGAGCTGTTGGTGGAGGCGCTGCGCTGGGAGAGTAGGACTACAGGACTAAGCGGTAACGACCTGACGGAAGTACTTACACGTGCTTGCGACGTGGCGATGCCAAGGAAGACCCAGCCCCCCAGCAGGAAATCGACAACCAGTGTACTGGTGGTCTGACACGATTGCAGATCTTCGTAGAACCTGTCTTAAAGCTAAAAGAAGGTTGCGACGTGCTAGAACAGACGCTGAGCGACTCGATAGACGAGGGGTATTCCGGACAGCGAGCAGAGCCCTGAACTACGAGATTAAATGTAGCAAGCGAGCCTGCTTCGAACAGCTGTGCAGGATGGCGAATGACACCCCGTGGGGCGATGCATACAGGATAGTGATGTCTAGGACCAATAGCACACCTCCTGAAAGATCCCCAGAGCTGTTAGCCAGTATAGTAGAGGGACTGTTTCCGACACATGAACCATCGGACTGGCCCGCTACATCGTACGAGTCAGTCGACGTGGTACCGCTAGTGACTAACGAAGAGCTTATCGTAGCCGCAAGAAAACTTAAGCTCAATAAGGCGCCAGGCCCGGATGGTATTCCAAACCTGGCCCTTAAACACGCCATTCTTGCCAATCCAGATATGTCCAGGAGCTGCCTCCAGAGATGCATGGACGAAGGAATGGACCAGATCGATGGAAACGGCAGAAATTGGTGCTATTACCGAAGCCTGGCAAACAGCCGGGGGATCCTTCGGCATACAGACCAATTTGCCTACTCGACACAGCTGGAAAGCTGCTAGAGAGGGTCATTCTGAATAGATTGTCGGCTTATACAGAGTGTGCTGGTGGCTTATCTAGCAACCAGTATGGCTTCCGTAAGGGCCGTTCTACCATCGAAGCAATTCGAGCGGTAACGGATACGGCCAAGATAGCGAGAGGTTTAAACAGAAGAGGTATTAGGTACTGCGCGTTGATTACACTCGATGTAAAAAACGCGTTTAACAATGCTAGCTGGGCAGCAATTGCTGACTCCTGCACCGATTGAGAGTTCCGGATTACCTGTGCAGGATACTGAAAAGCTATTTTCAGAATAGGGTGCTGTTATACGACACTGATGCCGGTCGAAAGTCGATCGTAGTGTCAGCGGGTGTTCCACAGGGATCGATCCTCGGACCGGTTCTGTGGAATATTATGTACGATGGAGTATTACGCCTAAGTCTCCCGGCCGGAGTGAAGATAGAAGGCTTCGCGGATGACGTAATGCTAGAAGTAGCAGGTGACACTCTCGACGAAGTTAGATTGAAGGCTTCATACGCGATTGGCAGAGTGGAGGAATGGCTCAACTCGAGACGGTTATCCCTTGCACACCACAAGACGGAAGTTGTGGTAGTGCATAACCGTCATGGGTTGCAACAGGCTAGGATAAGAGTAGGGACCTGCACAGTTAACTCCGTGAGGTCTCTCAAGCATCTGGGCGTGATGATCGACGATAAGCTCAATTTTACGAGCCACGTCGATTATGCATATCAGCGGGCTTCATTGGCGATAAAATCTTTATCACGAATGATGTCCAACAGATTGGCGGTGCATAGTCAAGTGCGTAGGCTGATAGCTGGCGTAGCATTGTCTATCATCCGTTATGGTGTGCCGGCATGGGCCGTAGCACTAAAAGCCGAGTACAATGTGAAGAAATTGATCAGAGTACACCGGCTGATGTGCCTACGTGTCGCGAGCGCATATCGCACCATATCATATGAGGCGGTGTGCGTTATAGCTGGAATGATGCCGATTGACACACTACTAGAGGAAGATGTGGAGTGCTACAACGAAAAGGACTCGGTGCAAGTGCGACGTGTCAAGAAAGCAGCCTCGTTGCTCAAATGGCAAAGAGCATGGGACACCGCAGTCAAAGGTCGTTGGACCCATTGACTAATTCTGGATGTGTCCAACTGGGTTGATAGGAAGCATACTCAAGTCACTTTCCACCTAACACAGGTGTTGTCTGAACATGGTTGCTTTAAAAAATTCCTACACAGGTTTGGCTTCGCAGATTCTGCGGAGTGTCCAAAATATGTAGGTGAGGTAGAGTCGGCAGAGCATGTGATGTTCGAATGCCCGCGATTCGAGGTAGAACGCAATGCCATGCTGCTTATTAGTGGTATGGATACAACCCTGGACAACCTCGTCGAGAGGATGTGCCGGGAGGAAGCTATATGGAATGCGGTGAACACTGCATCTCAACAGATTATGTCGAAACTGCAGCGGTGGTGGCGTCTTGAACAAAACCAACGAGTGCAGTAAGGGCACCTGTGATGCAGTGAACACTTTTTTTCACCCCGACAACCAACATGTCGCGGGTGGGCTGCGGGGACCTAAAGTATGTGATATAGAGGTCATTGCGGTTCATGCGCGGTGGTTGTTGTCGGGGTGCTCGTCTCCAACGTGAGATTATGATACGGACCGTTAGGTTACTATCATAGCTTGCGATCGACGCACATAGGAGTATGCAGTATAAAAGCGTGGCCAAAACTATGCCAATCATTTTGTCGGCTGTAAATGCATTCAATTTACAGTAAAGCGTATTTTATTGTTTTTGTGCTCTTTGTATTACACTATTAGTGAAGTATGACCACCGGCGGCGTCAGTTGTTATTATTAGGTAGAGCACCACTTGGCGTAAGAACGCTGCCTTTGGGAACTACAGCGTGCTTGCGACGAGTGATGTTCTCCTCTGACTCTGTCAATGAGTATGGTTTTTATGTTAATTTTCATTATTTAATTATTACTTACCAAGATTGCTGAAAATGTGCTTCGTTTGTTCACTTCAACTAAATCAATTTGTCATCGGATAATGTTAAAGTCCCTGGATAATGTATTGATATTACGAGCAGATCAGATAAATTCGTTGCACTTCAACCGCTTTATTTCTTAACAACCTTTTACATCCGAAAAATTCGTATGCTTTTCATCAAAGTCCAGCTCTTCTTTGAAAGCGAACCATTTTATGAGCTTTGTCGCTTAAAATCATAAATATTTATTTTTTTCGCCTAGCTTTACTTAGAAAACTTCATTATATTCAATTAAAAACAACATACGATTGCGTGAGGATGCGTGAAATGTTTTTCGTGGAGCTTATTGAGGAAACTTCAATCTTTCCAACGCTGACAATTTTGTTGCTTGATCGGGTTTGGAACCTAATCAAAAGTTTAATTTTGTAAAACATATTATTGTAAAAAAGATGAAAAAAGCTAGCTACTAATGTCATCATTATGGATCACCTAAAAACAATTTCAGACCGAATCATGCTTGGAAACGATTTAACATACCCTCATTATTGATACCTATATTGATTTTCATCTTAAAAATCAATAAAAACCCAGAAAAACACGATAAAACATAAACATTTTTTCATGGACAATTGCGATAAAACTAGCATGTAAATTATGGTGAAGTTTTAGCAGCCAGCATTGCATTGCTCACAAGTAATCAATATTGATCCAAAAATTCCAGGGCAAGTTAGTATTACTATTTGAGAGTACAAAAACGAAAAATAATATGGAGATATCTGAAAATATTGTTTTTGACTTTTGGCCAGGATTTGGGGTGAAATACTCCTTAGTGCGACGGGTGGTGAGGTAGCCACCCTTGAAGTCGATGTTGTGTGTATTGACGTCAAGTGCGTTAGCATAGGCGTGAGCGTTCTCAATAGTCCCCCCCTGATGTATTGCTTAATTGCGGGACGGGGGTACGGACTGGCGAAAGGGTTTTGGTTTTATTTGGTCGGGTAAGAGTTACATGACAAACCCATCCCCACACTACCTGAGCTACCTTATCAGGTGTCTTGTTGCAGATTTCCGTTTACCCTTGCTCAAGAAAAAAATTGACCCTTGATGCAGCAACGGATTGTGCCTTTCCGCAAACCTGCCAATGATGTACCGCATTCTAAACTTGCACTCCGCGTGGCCATGGTCGTTCAGGCATGTGTCGCAGAGTTTCCACTTCCGCGCGAGCTTCATCCGATCTGCCGGCGTCATGCTCCTCAAATCCTGAAATTCTGGTAACTGAGGTAGAACTGTCATCAGTAAATAAAAACATAGATAGATATAAAGGAAAGGAAAGTTTTGAGAAAAATGTTCGCAGAGTTGAGCGCATAAGGCTGAAAATCTCTTTAATAAAGACATAAAAAAAGGATGGTAACAAAGCCAAGTGACAAAAACTATTCGAGCTGTCTTGATCCGAGCATGTGTAACTCATAAACTCGGATGTAGATTCAAACCAACGTCCGAAAAAGATTTTGTGACAAAATTTAATTCATGTTTTCACTAGAGACCACCCTAGTTCGCCAGTTCGTCGATCGGAAGTCCTGGCCGGTTTGGCTGTAGGTAGAAGCCGGACTGTCACATGCACCGAGTGCTCAATACTTGGTGCTGGGAAAACGGAACGAAAGCGGATGTTTAACAAGTGCCTCTCCCACCGTCATCGAATGGATGGGAACGGACCAGGGGTGTCGCGTCAGTCAGTATGATATTGGCCATTGTGTCTCCTACAGATAAAGTTAGCTACTGCCATATGTTTCGGAGAGCTGTCCGTGGGCATTTCCATCATTTCCGCCCTCCACCCCACCCTACTCATCAGGGAAGCGGCCGATGAGCCAATTCCGAAGGGTGGCTCACCGGACCAAATGCAAAGCAACGAACAACGTATCGATGATGGCCTGTGTGTGTGGGTGTGGGTGTGCGTGTTTGTGAATGTTACCAAGTTCGGGACTCGTACTCTGTTTATGTATGTCCGATTGGTGATCGAATCAATTATCATTAATTCATTTAGACGACGAGCGAATCTTCATGGATGGTTGTTGTTTGTCCAGTCGTGGGCAACGAAGGGCAAGGAGGGAAGGTTCTAGAGGGGATGATCGAGGTTGAAGCTATTGGTAGCCGATACAATAAATATTGTTGAAAATAGCCCCCGGTATTGATTTACTGACACTGTGCGGTGGCTTTTCCAACAGCGCCGAATGCAGGTTCGCAATGCATTTCACTGGGTCTGTATCTCGCTTACTGAAATTTGCCGCCGGGTGGTTCAACGAAGCAGGAGGACAAACAGAGTGCGGAATCGGTTACATTCGAGAGTGGAAGCTTTTTTTGTGCACTCTTCAATTGAGTGATTAAAGTGAACCTTCGTGGTTTCACTGGTGGGTGATTGTTCGTTTTCAGTGGCGGAAGGATAGATGAAAATGAGTTATGTGAGGAGTAAAACCGTTTCAGTATGTGTAGTCTATAACTCTATCGCAATTCTATTCTGAGTTAAAAATTTCGCTGTTACTTAGAGATATATCTCAATGTAGGAAAACATTTTTTTGGTTAAGTCATAATATTTTTTTCCTTTATTTAAGTGAAGTCGTAATGATTTATTGGACCATGTTGCGAAAATGAAACATCTCTCAAGAATAAACGTCTTAACCTTTTTAATTTATGGAAGATGTATTTTAGTTTGCTTTGCGATGATTCAGTTGATATAATATTTTTGTAGATCAGAATAAGCGCAGATCATAATAACTGTGAAAGTTCTTAATGAACACTAATCTGTGAGGTGTCAATGTTCAAGTGAAGGATGTAGTCACAATAAAAAAGAAACATAGACTGTTTTCTGCCAGCGCACTACTTTAAAAAGCATCATTTAAATAAAAACAAATACAAATTTGCTAGACATATTTCATAAAAGGTATGCAGAATTGTCAGATTTTAATACATTTTATTTGTAAATCAGATTTTTTTAGGCATGAAACCCCATTCATCGAGGATATTCCAGTTGACATAATCTATTCCTCCCTCCAGTTCAATCCAACAATTGCTATGAATCCTCCCAGATGTTTCAGATTGTTTGCATAGTTGATAGGCATAAACTATTAAACAAACAGACGATTTTGACTATTATTTGATAAACTGACGTAACTTGACTGTCTCGCCCGATCACACCGTTCCGCTGTGTCTCGCACTCTGTCAATATTTTGGTTATCATATACGCGTGTGTCGTCGGTGACCATAGCTCGTACGTTGATGGCACACGGACGGTGCGGCTGTAGGCGATATTCAGATTACTGTGCAAATGGCAAACAAGGCAATTTGAGCGAGTCAACCGGCTTCCTAGGAAATGTATTTCCAATCTGTGCCATAGACCAACTAAACGGTTTCCTTTGCATTGTTATGTCATCAATAATTCACCTGTCGACATGTCCCTGCGGTGGACTGTGGCGGATGTGTGGTGCTGGTGCCGGAATTCGAGGAACGTGAATTATCTTCGTTGGTTCGACGTTTCCTTCTCCTGGCGGAGAGGTGAATGGGTCGGGGGAGCAAGAGAAGTCACCATCCGAAGCAACACAACTCAAGGGTTAAGTAGATGAATGAGCGGCTGTCATTGTTAATGTCTTTAAATCAATAAATTCTTGCGAACTACCACCACCAGGGCATAAAGCGAGCAGCGCGGGAGCGTGAATCCAATTCACCGAATAATGATTAAGTGGTTGTACATCATACGCGCGGTGGAATGGTTGCCCGTGTCAAATACGGTTTCATTATCTTCCCTCAGGGGGTGGCAGGTGAAATTGAACTTCACAGGATTCAATCGGTTCTTCGGAGAGCGAGTTGCTTCCTGGGGTCATTATAAAATTATCTTCCATGTTTCGATATTTAGAGGCGGATTATCGGTTCAGAGGCAAATGTGATTGCTGCTAATATTAGAATCTATAATAGTTTTAACCATTATTATCTTAAAGGATCGAAGTAATAAAAGGTATAAAAATGGAACCATTAAATTTCTACTTTTAGAAATTTGATACATGTTTTGCACAGGCTCTCAAGAAAAATCAACATGATTCCTTTTTCTATGATTTTATTTTTATGGACAGTATTTTAATGTCGTATTCAAACGAATAACATGAATTTTTGGATTCTTCAAACTAGAAAATATAAAAAAAATATCAAATAGCGACACGGCAGGTATTTTCGTCTGTTCGTCATAGTCTCGAAAACCAAAAAAAGAGACGCTTTTTTGTAAAACTCATACGTACCAAATCGTAAGCTCAGGAGAAACGTACTGCTACAGTGGAGTTCTAGCAAATTTAAGTTGCTTTCGTTGGTTTTAGCCCCTATGACGATGGACGGAAATACCTGCCGTGTCCCTATCTGTTGAGTCCATGAATTTCGTAAACTCGCAAAAGCAACCCTTGTTTTCTTGATCCATTCTCCTATGTCGATCTTGGTTCCACCGTCCGAGGCTAACTGGCTGCCGACCTTCTCCATTGGTTGCCCGGCTGGAGCTGGAGGGGTTGTTTGGGTTTTCATCCAACGATTTGGTCTTGTTGACTTTGATGGTGAGACCTGCCGCCGTTGAGGAGCGTTCGGCCAGGTCGTTCAGCTTACTCTGCATGGAAAATCGAAGTCGTTCAGATGCTCCATAGTAATAGGTTACCAGAGTAGCCCACGGTTTGGTACACGGCCAATAGCACCCACCATGATCTCGTTGATTATGATGAGGAACAGTTGCGGAGATAAAATACATCCTTGTCTTAATCCAGCGACTACCCGGATGGGTTCAGCTAAAGCTCCGTTTATGCAGGACTCTGCACGTAAAAGCCTTTTGCTGCGCTTCGATGAGGCCGACGATTTTATCCGGAACTCCCTTGCATCTAAGGGCGTCCCACAGATGTTCATGGTTCAGACGATCGAATGCTTTTCCGTAGTCAATGAATACCAGGTAGAGGGACTCTTGAAATTCGTGGACTTGAATGACGCTCCAGAATGATTCGGAGCGTGACAATATTGCCCACACATGATCTTCCTGGGAATCGTCGTCGGGGAGTCGAATATATTTTCTCCTGTATCCGATTTATGATAACTATGGGTTTAGGATAACAGTGACATGATGCCTCGCCAATTGTCGCACACAGCCTGATCCCCTTTTTTTGGGACCTTCACTAAGACGCCCTGCATCCAGTCAGCCGGAAAATTTGCGATTCCCCAGATGTTGCAGAATACCTGATGCAACACTTGCGCAGATACCACGGGGTCAGTTTTGAGAATCTCTGCTGAAATGCGATCGACAGCTTTGTTGGATATCATGCTTCGGATGCTCCACTTAGGCGTTGTGAGATATCGTAGAGAAGGCGAATATCGCCAGTTGTTGCAGCTTCCCCCCCTTCGTCGGCCAGGGAACCCACCCACTTGTCCCGTCTGCAGCAGCGTTTAACTTTCTTCTCTAGAACCCAATACCGTTGACAGGACTCGAACTTGGCTTCTCTGGTTCCTTGCCCGCTCTATCGCGGCCTTTGTTACTCTACGCTCCTCGATTTTCCGTCAGGTTGCAACCGTAATCCACTCCTTCCGCTGAGTTGTTTCGATAAAGGCATTCTTGATGGCCGTCCACTGCTCTTCTACACTGCCACCTTCCGGAACATCTGCTGCCCGAGTTCCAAGTTCTTCAATGAAAGATCTCTTCACAGCTGAATCTTCGTGTGTTGAATCGCCGTCCGAGTCTCTCCTCCCGCGGCTGAATCCGAGCAACGCGGAATCGGACCCCGCCAATTAGAAGGTGATGGTCAGACGCGATGTCAACGCTGCGTTTATTCCGGATATGGAGAAGGCTCCGTCACCATTTTCGGCTGATGCAGATGTAGTCGATTTGATTTTCGGTTTGTTCATCACGAGAAACCCACGTGACTTTGTGCACTGGTGGTCGATGGGGAAAGAGCGATCCTCCAATCACCATGTCGTTATTGACGCAGAATTCTGCCAACAGCATGACGCATTTCTCCAAGACCATGACGTCCCATGACAAGTCTGTGTTTTCAGAACCGATCTTCGCATTGAAGTCGCCCATCTAGATCGCTAGAGTGAGAGGGTGCAACCTAGGGGCTTGCCTAGGATGTGGTGGGGTTGGACATTGGCCTCTGTTGAACTTCTATAAAAATCTACAAGTATACTTATATCCGCAAGCAGGCCCTATCAAAGCGATTGTGTGCCGCTCAAAGCGCACTAGCCTAGTTGTGGTGTTGGGTGGGACTTTAAACAAATTTGATCCGACTGATCGAGCGTCCGTTCACCAAGGAGGTGCGGCTCCAACAGCGTCTGTTCTGGCATACAGCGGCTGAGTACGAAATGCTTTTCCCCGGACGCTATATTGGGATTGGGACCTTAGACTAACAACCTACTGCTTCCAAAACTTAATAAACCGTTCGATAAACCAACGAAGAAGGATCGAGAACTGATATAACGACGACGACATTTGGCATGAAACAAAGGACACGAATTGGAACATGGGATGTTTTGTCGAAGACACCAGGTTCGTAATTCCGTTATTTTTGGAGATTTTTTACGTTTTATGCTGACAACCCCTTATGAATGGATTTTTCATCATATATTTTTCATTTCTACATTTTTTGTATGTTGGATAATATTAAAATGCGCCATTTGGTGGCAATTGCGACTTAAAAACTTGAAAAATAAAAAAAAGTTATTATGTTTTATTGGATTTTTTAGTCGTATTTGATTTAACTGCAACTTGACAACGGGTAAATTGTGGCAGTCAATACGCAAAACAAAGTACAAGTAATGAAATTAATACTTAAACTGTGAAGTTGTAAGCGAATGTAAGGAATGTTTCATCAAAAACAATTTCCTACTATGCAAAGCAAAAATCAATCTTCCATCACAAGAAGATGATGAACCAATGCACCATGCGGCTCCATATGCTTGTATGTTTATGCGTCGAACATGTACCTTCCATGTTGTAAAGTGGAAAAAAATAAATTTATCATCCCATTTTTTAAAATTTATTATCAGACTAAGGCCGGAGTGGCCTGTGCTGCACATAAAAGTCTTCTCCATTCAGCTCGGTCCATGGCTGCACTTCGCCAACCACGCAGTCTGCGGAGGGTCCGCAAATCGTCCTCCACCTGATCGATCCACCTTGCCCGCTGTGCACCTCGCCTTCTTGTTCCGGTCGGATCGTTGTCGAGAACCATTTTCACCGGATTACTGTCCGACATTCTGGCTACGTGCCCGGCCCACCGCAGTCTTCCGATTTTCGCGGTGTGAACGATGGATGGTTCTCCCAACAGCTGATGCAACTCGTGGTTCATTCGCCTCCTCCACGTACCGTTCGCCATCTGCACCCCACCATAGATGGTATACCATGCAACACTTTCCTTTCAAAAACTCCCAGTGCGCGTTGGTCCTCCACGAGCATCGTCCAGGTCTCGTGTCCGTATAGAACTACCGGTCTTATAAGACACATTCCAGCGTAACGCGACACCATGAGGAGACGACTTTCAGCGAGAAATTAGGTCTGCATTCGAAAATTAGCCTCGGGGACATATGATTAAACAGGTGTAAAATTATCCTCACTAAATTTCCTTTCTGATAGAATATTCATTTTGAGATTTTTCGCTTTGAATATGATAAATATAGCGCGCTGCATTTCGTAACGCGACACCATCGCTGAATTGCACTTTTTCGCATTTTGAAATGCAATTACGTTTTTCAGCTCTGGTATACGGTTTGGACTCTCGATTTATTCTAAGCATTTCTCGTATACATCAACAGAAATGAGGCTGTGAATTAAAATCGCAGGAAAAACGGAAATTATAATGAAAATAACTGAATTGATATGAACACCGCCGCGTTACGCTGATCGACAAACAGTCTCCTGCAAATGGTGTCGCGTTACGCAAACGTGTTTATCGTTGATAGAATACGTAATTTCAGCCGATTTCGATGCGACATGTTATATTCGACACAGAATATTATCACATTATCTATCGTTGAATGTAGTTCGAGTTGGTGGTTACGATCTGGAGTTTCAGTTATTAAAGTTTGAGGGACTAACCGGCACAAATATAGAACTGAACCAATTCCATTCGTATTACATATTCAGTTTTAGAAACAAATTAAATGGTAATGGGTTTTCCTATTTTTATATTAGTCACACACAAGTATGACCCGGATCGGTTTTTAAGTACGTGGTCAGACGATCGATCCCCCTAGAAGTGAGTTTTTTTTTGAAAAGTTCTATATTGCCTTTTTTCGACGTTAACCATTTTGAAAGGTGATGATGGCCCAAGAAGCTCAGCAATGCTGAAGAGGAATATTTCCGTCGTTTTTTATTCTACGTTTCTACTGGAACGTTGTCTGTTTTCAACTTTTTATTTATTTCCGAAAAGATTGGAATACGTCTCATGTCTCAACCAATGTTTATCACAAGAATGTATGCGTCGTGCCCTGAGTGCACTACTTTTAACTACATTTTCAATCTTTACGCCATCAACAACACTACTCAGAAAATAAATACTCAATTTTGAAAATAGTGTTTATATCCTGGTGTAAAATAATTGTCTTATTATTGTATATTCATTCATGTCAAAGCCAGGTTCATTAGGATACCTGATATAATATGTCTTTATTAACAAACCAACCCAATGCTAATTCATCTTGATTAACATAAAATGGATTTTTTTTTCAATTTATCACTCAGCAACTCTCTGTTAACCTTTTTCTTTAGGCCCTTCTTCTTGCATTGGTTTGGTGAAGTTTTTTGCCTGACGATATTCATTATATTTTCGACTACCGGTGACCAACACTCTTAAATTATTTCACGGATATTGACTGTGAAAATCTCTGTTAAAGTTCTTAAGATGAAATATCGACTAAATTGACGTATGTTCACGGCATCTTCTTCGAGCGCTGACGTACTCGGCTGTGACGATCTTGGTCAAAGAATAAAAAATGCCGAGCTAGTGAGAGCGAACGAAAGAAAAATTAACTAAAATATTAAAAATCATCAAATTAAACGGAGAGAAAAAAAACACGAGTCTTTCGGTTCCTCAAAGCTAAAAATATGTTTGAAAATCAAGATAAAACTTGTATTAAAAAAAATAACTCCGGCTCCGTAACGCTTCACGTCAGATGAGTCTTTCAAATAAATGAACCATTGAAAAAAATATAATCATACTTGGCATCCACAAACAAGTTTGACGGTTCGTGACATGGTAGAAGGAAACCGTGTTCGTCAGCAAACTGTTAGTTACGTTTACTCATATGAGTGGCATTATTGTGATATTGCGTGGAAAAGAGAGAGGATTAAAAAACCCTCACAATTTATTCGAAAAAAAAAACTCAGTTTCACGTGACTTATTAACGGACAACTTCAAAGGGGTCACCAAACACCAAACATTTGTAATTTCCCACCACTCCGTAACATTTTTGTATGGTAACCTATTTTTTGTAGTATGGAGAGTTACCAAATGGCGCACCACGTTACACCCCCAATTTTGTTACGCTATTCATGTACAAGCCCTAAATTACTTGAGAGAAACCATTGTGATACTGTAACAATAAACCGAAAGCATTTTATGCCTTATTACAGAAGCACATTCAATTCGCGTAACGCGACACCATATTTTTGTACCTAGTGTAACTTCATGGAAAATGGTCCGATTTTGGATCTTAATACACGAAAAGAAAGCTCTTGACGAGTACTAAGAGAATACGAAATATTACTTTTCCAATGTTTGAACCTTTTGTCTAGTATCAATTATACGACTATTTTCGTAACGCGACACCATTTCAATGTCACTGTTTTTAAATTACAAATATTTCATGTAAACTAAAATTTTCGAAGCAATACAATGTGCACACAAAAAGATCATTAAAAACTGTATTTAATTACGTATTCATCAATACATTTTTACCCAAATAGGTGCGATAGAGCACATTTGTAAAAAAAATGATTAAAGAATCTTTTTTTATACTAAAAGACTGCTACTTTGATTGGCTATTAAACAATGTTCCGAAAACATTTTTCAGTGGATGAAATGTTTTTTCTTGTAATTCAATATGTATGTTTTCCTGTCCTACAGATATTGGATCCTAATTTTTAGTTTGAAATTTTGGTCCCATGGTGTAGAAGTGCGTGGATTGTGTCATAAGCGTTTTGTAGATAGTCAGTTTGGTACGGCGGCGAACTCTATTCGATCGGAGTCCAAAGTACGTACGATTTCCAGCCACTATGCGCCTCCGAATTTCTCTGCTGGTCTTGTACCTGACTCGACTCGAAGTCGACGAAGTCGAGTCAAATACAAGACACTGAAGACGACCACACAGTTGTGGTCGAAATACGTATCTGCAAAGATATCGAAAATAATTGGTGGAATTAAATGGAGACTACTTAATTCGTCTTAGACGGTTGAATACATTCCACTAAAAGAGCTTAATATATTTTTCCACTAGGTATTGTTTTTTGGCATCAGTGTCTTCGGGAATAAATTCTACAAAAATATGGCGCATCGAATGGCGGAAAGTTGTAGTTCCATTTTTTGCCACAGGTGGCGCTGCAAAATGTAACTTCTTTAATAAACGATTTTAAAATATGGTGTCTTTGGCAAAGTTGTAGTATAAATTATAATTTTTTTTTGCTGAAGTCAATAACAGTTTCAGGTTAATACAATGTTCTACAAAAATGTAGGGGAAGGTGGTCGGTTGTCGGCATCCTTTTGTTCTTGGTTCATAACTTTCGTCCAATTGAACAAAGTGGTGATATTTGCATACCAACGGAAGCCTATATGCGCAAGCTAATAACTGGTGAAGAAATTTGATTTATTTTATCTGTTATAAAAATTTGGAATTAAGAATTTCGTTGGGTGTTGATTTAATTAACTTTGATTTGGCTTGATATTCCCTCGGAAAAAAGGATGCCGACAAACGACCATATTTGGGTGCCGACAACCAAAATCAGCAATCATTTTGAAAAGTGAAAATAAAATATTAACTGCGAACGCTACGGTAGTATTGAATCACAAAATAGACTAAATTTACTTTGTAAATACGTAATAAATTTACCTTTTCGATCGTTTTACCTCGTTTTGTAACACTAAGCAAAAAACCGAGAAAAAAACTTTTGAATAGGTTTTCACTCGATAAAAAAAAATTTTCTTTGTTAATCTAAACATAGGGATCTGTTTAGATCGGTAGTCAGCACAAAAAGATCGTGCTTATACAGCGCCGTCATGACATACGTGAAAATATCCATATCTATTATCTGTCAAAAGATACGTCGGGGTGCCGACAACCGACCAGTGCCGGCAACCAGCCACCTTCCCCTATATATTATCAAAATATACCACTTATGGAAGGTACCAGGGGTGTTTTTTGCAAACATGACTTGTTATCGGCGACCAAAAAAAAAGCAATACCGACGCCGGCCGTGTCCGAATGCAGGTCAATTGAGGAATGGGTAGGAAAATGTTGACGTGATACTCGCTTTGATGGAAGCAGACGAGTCATCTGCACTTCCACGAGAAATCACTGGGATTTTGGATAAAGGGGGTAGGAATTGTAGCAGGGTTCAGGACGAAACAACGCAGATCTCGAGATCATTTTTTCAAACACGTTTAATAGCGTACTAATTATTAATATTTTTCTATCATACAAGGCAGAACAAAATAACGCGGAACTCCTTCTGTACTTTCAAACGCGTTCGATCGTGCACTTCAAATTGTTCATCCATCGCGAGGATAAACTCAAAGTGAGCGACTGTTCATTTGTTCCATGACTAAAACGCTTACAATATTATTTCTTTAACGCGAGAATATGCATCGCTCACAGTGAATCCTTTTTGTAATATTCATAACGCGTAGAAACAATAAAGAAAAATTATGGAATTGTTTGAGCTATTAGTAAAAATGCAATGTGAGGTGAATTTTTATCCAAAAACGACGACGACAACGACGATTTCTTGAGGAATGCTTCGTATTTCAATATTTTTCCTCCCAGAACTAACAAGCGTGTAATCGACTCAAACGAAGTTTTTCTTCCCTGCTCAACTATTTAATCACTCGAATGCAATGACTGACCACCGCTACCAGCTTCGCGGTATCTGAGGAAAACTAGCCTAGGGCTAAAAACCTCACTAATAAAGATAAAAAAAAGCTTTGCGGCGCCAGCCTATGCGTGCAGCAGAAAATCAACCGTCAGAGATAAATACAACGAAATTCATCAGAACTAAATTCCCTAGAGAACGATATTCATCTCGAAAACACAGTTGCACCATATGATTAATTAAACAAATAAACAACTAAATATGACAGTGAATTTTCGTCTATATGGTATTTATACTAACAGTCATATCACTTGATATAAAATACTATGGTGGCATAGTTAACATATCTAACTCACATTGAAAACAATGTTATTGACGACGCGCATCATTATTTCTTGTAAAAAAAGTCATAATAGGGCCAGGCCTAAGTCGGCTGAAACTGTATGATTTCGAAGTAGTATGTATAGATAGAATTCATATAATAAATATAGTGAAATTTGTGAGAAGCATGAATTTCAATATAATGTACGATACGATTTTCTAAATTTTTCTTCTTCTTCTTATGAAATAGCGGCCATTGAGAAGCTTTTAATTAATAGTCAATAACTGAGTAAAAGTCAATAGAATATCACATTGGAAAGCAGGGCAAGCCTCAGTTGGAATGCAGAGCCATTGAGGAAGAAGAAGAAGAAGATTTTTACTACTAGCTACTAGCAAAAGTCCCCGAAGACACCAAGTGTCTATCGATCATAGACATTATAGGGTATGTTTAAGCTACATATTTATGTAATCTAAACTGGCATTTATTGTTTTGAAGGTGTACCTATATAAAAAAATCAGGGACTGATTCTTTGGTAATACTTTCTTTGTTTACGATGAGCGCTTATCTGGTTACAACACTCGCGGCTTCTATAATTTATTACATGATAAGTATTCACAGAAAATGTTATCGACAGCATATTGATGTAGAACTTAGAGAAAGTAGATGAAGGTAATGCTGTTCGTATTTAGTTCTATTTAGTTGTCAATCGGATGCAAATCATCATTGAAGAAAATAGAACAGAGGGTGTAAAAGGAAACGGCTCACCGGATATAACTATAATTCAACCAAACATTGGAAACAGCACCATTATCTCCTTGAATTTGTAACCGAAGAGCACTTTTTTAAATGTTTCTGTTCAATTTTCACTAAAACTCACTGATGAAAAAAAAAGGAAGACGAAAAAATGACGTCTACTTCTTATCGCGGTGTACTATGATCTCCCCCACAGGATTTAGTATCATATGCGTATAATTATGTTTGTATAGTTTCATATGCGTAGGTTGAAGGTTGCTTTTCGCGCATATATGTGTTTGTAGAATTTATTCCCGAAGACACTGATGCCACAAAACAATACCTTGAAGTGGTAAAAAAAAGTTCACGACTTTTCCCAAACGCACCACTACTGTGTCTCTCAGCGGAAACACGATCAAAATGGAACGCGCGCGTTTGTTTAACGTTACTTTTATTTCTGTTTTCTATTTGTTTTACATTTCTGGTATGGTATAAGATTCAAGTGATTTAGCTTTCGCAAAAGCTATTTCATCTTTGTTTCGTTTGCTTTTATCAATATTCATGTTTACATATGTTTGCTCTAGGGCTTGTATGAAATTTATTTAATTTTAATTCTAGTTTTATGTTGTTTTATGTCTTTATGGGACTAGAGCACTTAGAAGGAAAGATTCAGAATTATTTTCAGTGTCTTATTTTGGATAGTTTGCAATTTCTTTGTATGCGTTTTGGCTCAGCTTTGCCAGACAGGAGCCGCATAGCTCAATACAGGATAGATGATACATTTGTAGATAGCCAATTTGTTCTTCCGTTCTTAGATTTGCGGTGTATTAATGAATACATTTTTTTAATTAGCAAAGAGCATTTTGATTTCGTTTTCTCAACGTGTGGTCCAAATAACAATTTTTTGTCAAGAGCCAAGGCTAAATACGTGACCTTGCTAGACCGTTTGGTCAGTATGGAAGTGTTACATCATATATGATGTAACAAAACGGCTCCGTTCGATTCGACTCATTTTTCCATCACATTTTAAAAATACAGGTTGTCGTACTATGGAGCTTGTATTCAATATTGCGTACAAGAAAAATATGAGCTGAAATATTTCTATGGCGTATAATTTTAAGAATTTTTAACTGTGTACCTTATTGCCACCCATCGATACCGAGCAGTCTGGATGAGGGTCTAACCGCGGAGAATTTTTGTATGGAAAAATGATTACTTGAGTTTTCGTGCTGTTGTCTTTTATCTTCCATTGTTAATGTTAAGTGGTGTAGATAGTGAGATAAGACTGCAGTTTACGGGTAGTATGCTTTGTGTTCCTACTTTTCACCACTATTGCTGAGTCATCAGCATAGAATGTTAGGCAGGCATCCTTTGGGATCTCCGAAATATCTGAGGTGTAGATGTTATACAGGACCGGACCCAACAGGCTACTACATATACGGGACTCCGGCGGGGATGTCGAACTGATCGGAAAAGACACCATTCAAGTTTATCTTAAATGACCTGTCTGACAGGTAGTTTTGGAGAATTTTTACCAAATATATTGTAAAGTTAATGCCGCCTACAAAGTGATATCCCAGATCATTTTCCGTCGTCTGTCACCATTAGTGAACGAGTTCGTGGGAAGTTATCAAGCCGGCTTCGTTGACGGCCGCTCGACAACGGACCAGATCTTTACTGTACGGCAAATCCTTCAAAAATGCCGTGAATACCAGGTCCCAACGCACCATCTGCTCGTTGATTTCAAGGCGGCATACGACAGTATAGACCGCGTAGAGCTATGGAAAATTATGGACGAGAACAGCTTCCCTGGGAAGCTTACCAGACTGATCAAAGCAACGGTGGATGGTGTGCAAAACTGTGTGAAGATTTCGGACGAACACTCCAGTTCGTTCGAATCACGCCGGGGACTTGGACAAGGTGATGGACTTTCGTGCCTGTTGTTCAACATTGCGCTAGAAGGTGTCATGCGGAGAGCCGGGTGTAACAGCCGGGGTACGATTTTCAACAGATCCAGTCAATTTATTTGCTTCGCGGATGACATGGACATTGTCGGCCGAACATTTGCAAAGGTGGCAGAACTGTACACCCGCCTGAAACGTGAAGTAAAAAAAGTTGGACTAGTGGTGAATGCGTCAAAGACAAAGTACATGCTTGTGGGCGAAACGGAGCACGACAGGGCCCGCCTGGGAAGCAGTGTTACGATAGACGGGGATACCTTCGAGGTGGTCGAGGAATTCGTCTACCTCGGATCCTTGCTAACGGCTGACAACAACGTTAGTCGTGAAATACGAAGGCGCATCATCTGTGGAAGTCGGGCCTACTACGGGCTCCAGAAGAAACTGCGGTCGAAAAAGATTCGCAACCGCACCAAATGTGTCATGTACAAGACGCTAATAAGACCGGATGTCCTCTTCGGACATGAAACATGGACAATGCTCGAGGAGGACTTGCAAGCACTTGGAGTATTCGAGAGACGGGTGCTTAGGACCATCTTTGGCGGTGTGCAAGAAGACGGTGTGTGGCGGCGAAGAATGAACCATGAGCTCGTCCAACTCTACGGCGAACCCAGTATCCAGAAGGTAGCTAAAGCCGGAAGGGTACGATGGGCAGGACATGTTGCAAGAGTGCCGGACAGCAACCCTGCAAAGATGGTGTTCGCTTCCGATCCGGCAGGTACGAGACGGCGTGGAGCGCAGCGAGCGAGATGGGCAGACCAGGTGCAAAACGACTTGGCGAGCGAGGGGCGTATCCGAGGATGGAGAGTTGCGGCCTCGAACCGTGCATTGTGGCGTCAAATTGTTGATTCAGTGTTATCTGTTTAGATGTTAACTAAATAAATGAAATGAAAGCAACAAAACTAAAATCACAATCAAAACTAAAATGCGTATTGTTACTATTGTAAAGAAGAGTATCAAAGGATGTAAGGCGATTTATGCTTTCCCGCGGGATAATTTATCTAGTCCTGTAAATATAAGGTGGTATTTTAAAATAAAGATTTTGCATAAAAATAACATAAATAATTCAAGAATATCTAGTAGTGAAGAACTGCATAAAAATTCATCGTTACCTTTTGTTATACTGATCTGAAATGTAACTCTATGGTAACCCTTCTTCAAATTCATATTAAGAGAATGTAAACCTTCAATATTGTACCTCATATGCTGCATCTTCCTAGGTGTCTTTTGAGCAGCTTCCCAATGGACATTATGTTAGGCACCATACATACACAAACAGAAGGAGCATGTTTGCTCCCAATTCCCATATTTCCAGTTGGATGCACCCTTGAACGGCTGCCAACAAAACTGCAGAATGACATTCGCCCACCCACCGACCCATCATCCTAACAAACCGACCGACACATCCTCTTAAGCTATTCCCAATAAATTTAAACAACCCCTCTCTGGAGGTTTTATCAAACGTTGATCAGTGTTAATATATCCGTGACCATGAACACAACAGTGCTGTCCCACTCCCGCTCAATGCCTTCGGATTGGATCACTGACAAAACCCATCATATGGATGGTCATTCGTATGTCGTTACTCTGTTCTGTTCTGAATGGCAGAATTTCATTTCCCGAAAAAAAAATCATTTTACTGTGCCTTTTTGAGTCAAGTTCGAGAGACTGTTGAGGTCGAACTACGAATCTGTAATAAAATGGAATAGTATGAAGTCGTTTATATAACAATTAAAAATAGTTGAATGAAAATAAAATGCTCTAAAAACAAATTACTATTAAATTTTACTAATGATCTAAACATAATGCATTGAAATGAATTTTGAAAACGAAGATCATAAGCTTAAGCAATCAGAACAAATTGCAAGCAATAAAAAAGTTAGAAAATATTGAATTTTATACAGACAGACAATTATTAGATGTCAAAACATGTAAAACACATGTCTTGAAGAAATGATGAAGGAATTCTAGGAGGAATTCAGTTCCGAACATGCTGGAAAAAGAGCTATCCAATGTGAAACACGATGTCTAACCAGCAATTTCTTTGGTAAAGTTTTGGTCTGTAGAATTCGGTATAATAAATTTCTGACATTTGATATTAATCCTGCAGATCAGATGAAGTCATACACCCACTACTGGCAAGCAAGCCACCCTTGACAATCCGAAGCCATCTATCATCATCGCTGCCGGTGTTGTTGTTATTATTGCTGTTGCGCTACATTGTTTCAGCTCAAATGCGGAATAGGTGCGGAAAATTGTCCTTGCTGTTGCGTCTGAGCACACACACACATACACATAAACATTCGGACGAGCATACCGTGCCGGGGCGGCCTCACCCATCGTAGCTCATAAAACGTATGGGTCCGACCGACTGGACATAAACTCGATTATGGCCGGAAAATTGTCGATGTAAATATTTCACACCTCCGTTCCGGCATGAAATTTCCGGATCCCATTTCTGCTGAAGAGATTTATGCTGCAGTTGCAGTTGCTGTTGCACGGAGTCGTCGGCTGGTCGAACAAGAACCGAACGGTGATCTTTTCAGAAATGCGTTTTGCTGATAGAAAATGCTTAAGTGTATGTTGTACAATAATGCTCGCCGTAACATTAATTACCAAATGATTTTTCTTCTCTTTCGAAGCTCATATTTTTTAAATGCAATTGGATTCATCCAAAATGATTAGTTATGCAACAAAAGCGGCAATTCCGTGAGCAATCAAGTGGTGGAATCAAATACATATATAGCTTCTAACTCGTTTCATGATAAATTAAGACATTCTACTGCACAATCTCTAAAAAATATTGTTCTTTGTTAAAACAATTTATTCATGAAAAGCTTCGATTTTTTAATTTTCTTAGTTTTTGAAAAACTCACATTACGTCATTGACAATAATTAATGAAAAAAAAATAATGATATTTTTAAAATTTTCTATGTTTTTTTCAGAGGGCGTGAAAAATTATCTGTCAAGTAAATGTAAGCCAATACAGCAAACGGGCTGGATGATTGTTTCGGAACCAACAACAAACATATCTGTGCCATAAAAGGCGACACTTAAATTCAGCCTCTGCTAGAGTAGAAGACTCGCACACCTCGGATACTCTGTAAAAGGAACGGGCAGTCAATCGGCGATGGTTGTCACCACCGATGTACAAATCGGTTCATGTTACACACCTGTGCAATCTGGCACCTCGGCCGAACGCCCCCCTGAGGCTGGTCCCAAGCGGTTCCTCATAGCTATTTTACGAGATTTAAACCGATCAAATCGAAGAAACTTGGATAATAACTCGCCCGGCAGGAAATGTCACATCTAACGGAACATCAACCAGATCCACTGAATCTCTGGGATGGACAGCCGGGCGATCCATTTTTAATATGGTCATCACGATCGTGCGCGTGACTATTATCTTCCTTCTCCCCATAGACGTTCACTTTGTCGTCTGCCTACACACGATTGAAGGCACGCTAGCGCTGAACGCACACGACGAGAGTGGTCACTTTTTAATTGGAATCACATTTTTCTATCCACTCGAAGGAGCGAGACAGTTCCGTTCCGACGAGACCGTGACTCTTTTTATCGCACCTGATTATTCGTTCATCGCATCACCGATAAAGACAGCGGAGCAAAATGGTCAGCCAAGATCCAGAGATAATCAAACTGACCATATCTAATCAATTAGATAATTAAGCAATTTTTACGAGTTGGTTTAGCTGATTAGGGAAATGTTGGAGCATTTGTAAAAGCACCTGATAAGACTGAAGAAAACGTGCGTAACGACAGCTGGCTTTTGTGGATACAAGATTAGACCTCACGCAGCGTAGAGTGGACACAGAATACCATCAATCACGACCATTAACGAGTGGCAAACGACGCACGGCCCGGCCGGTCGGACAGGAACGCGTTCAGAAACAAGTCGACACCAGTTGAAGGTGGAACTATCAATGAGTGAAGGCGATGATATGGAAGTCGGGTTTCGTATACTCAACGACATTGTTTGTGACATTGATTATTTATTGTCGCCATTATCAGCGACATCAAGCGACAACATCGACCGACTCGTTTGAATCAAGCTTTGTTTTTAATGACCTGTTGAGCATTGCATTATAAGGAGCAGTTGTTTCCGTGGTGTAGTGGTTATCACATCCGCCTAACACGCGGAAGGCCCCCGGTTCGATCCCGGGCGGAAACAGATTTTTTAAATCAATGTTCTTAGTTTGTCTGGAGACATAGGTTCCCAAACTTTGGGTCCCTACCCTCGAGGGGGGGCATGAACGGATTTTCCCCTGTTCGGAATATAATCTTGAATTGTTCGCTATAATACAATACGATGGCGACCACTTCTGTCCTTTTCAGGGCTCAAAACAAGAATTCTATACATTTTCTGCATTTTTAATATTGTCGAAGAACGGAAGAGAAATCGATCACCTGCGCAATATAGGGGAACTGGGGGTAGGACGCCCACGTTAAGGAAAATGCCATTTTTATCAATGAAAACCACCATTTCAGCCAGTTTTCATCAGCGTATACTGAAGAACAGCATATCTGCGACTGACTACCGATAACAGATATCTAATTGTCCATTTTATTGCACAGAAATTTGATTTTTAAAAAGCACCCGAAAAAAAATGATTTTGAAACCATGCGGGGTGAGATGCGCCAGTGGATGGGTTAAAACGCGCATGTGCTTATCGTACTGATTTTCATTTTAATTGCCTACATTAAGGCAATTAACCGAATGTTTCAGCTGTTTCGGTCATACGAAATGAGCATGGGCGTAATGCCCCTAAGGGTATGCGATAACACACTTTTTCCTAACGAAACGAAACGAAACGAAATTTAAAATGTCTATGTTGATTCGGATCGAAACGAAACGAAATATAGATTTCTTTCCAGACTTCGAAACGATACGAAATCAAGTTACATTTAATTCGAAATTTTTCGAAACGAAACGAAATTTTAATTTTTTTCCGCGGAATTTTTATTAAATTGGTTTTACATTATGTACGCAATTCTGATTTCACTTTTTCGAATAACTGTTTTGCGACCAGAGTCCGTAGGGAAACATCCTTCAAATCTTGGATTGCCATGAATCTCTTGAGCGTATACTTTTCCGAACATCTTGTCACGTTTACAAAATTAAGTTTTCTGTAAAATATTTGGAGCGACATATGAGCATGAAATTTAAAATTCGACAATTTTATGGTTAATAATAACAGTGAGAATTTATATGAACATATAAATTTACGTTTAAGCATACGATTATGATTATGTATTTAGAGATAAGAGGAAATTTAAAAAATCACATTGAAATAACAGACCCCTATTTGTAGTTTTTTGCCTTTCTTGTACAACAAAGTTGAACCGAAAGGCTATCATTTCACTCCAAAATAGAACTTTTTATAGAAGGCTTGGAGACCCATGATGTTATATATCAATCGACTCAGCTCGTCGAGCTGAACAAATGTCTGTCTGTCCAATTGTATGTGTGTGCACACGATACCGAAAACCATTAGCAACTTTTTCATATAGTAATTTTAAACCAATTTTCTCGCAACAAGTTGCATTTGTCCCCTGTCAAAATTTCCACAAATTTCGATGAATTTCTCGTTAATATTTGCAAGAAATCTTATTGTAAGTGTATACGAAATTTCATAAAAACTCTGAAGAAATTCGAAAAAAAAATTAAAAATAATTTCCGATGACAGTTCGACAGTTTTTCATTCAAATTCGGAAAAGTTCTCGTAGAAAAATCAGAAGAACTTTCTGTAAAAGTCTAGTTTCATATATGAATCCAAAAAATTTAACTGAAAACATTGTTTGATTAGTGTTAAAGCTACAACGCCGAAAAAATTATTGACCAGAAAAATAATAATTATTGAATAAATTTGATTAACTCTAACAATCATTATTATTCGTAAAACGCCAAAGGTTTTAAAGACCCTACATGTGTTGTATTTATTGTCAACTTTTTCTTATTATTGGATCGATTGTATTTATAAACATATCTATATAGTAAAAATGAAAAGGTCTGTGTTCGTATCCGCATAACTCGAAAACGGCTGGATTGATTTTCTCCATTCTTTCAGCAAATATGTCCGTTATCGCTTCCGACGGGTTTATATGATATTTTCTCATGCAAAAATCACGAGTAAGAGTAGAGAAATTATGAAAAACAAAAATGAAGATAATTCGCATGGGCAGCTCAGAACGCTCATTTTCGCCTACTATGCAGGACAACGTCTACCGGGTCGACTAGTCGCTTTATAGAAATGGTATTTTTAGGATGCATCTTATAAATCCATATAAATATTAGGTTAGTACACATCTAGCACATGTAAGCTTGTCATCTCTCAACGCAAAATGCATGAAAATTATCATAGAAATCAGTAAATTGATCAAGTGAAAAAAAATCATTCAATTACGATAAACGTATTTCGAGGCTTTTAAAATACTACCTCATTTTGATTTCATTATAATAACCGTGCAGAAGATATGGTGTTATTTTGAAAACTTCCATTTTCAAGTAAATAATAATCAATAAAAAAAATACAATTGCTAATTCAGTAGGTAGCTGTACAAACACGTTCAAGTCAACGAGAAGTTTCGCTTCCGGTAAAGGAATGAGCTTCTTTACAATAATTAAAATTTACACTAATTTGAGAAAAGGAATCTATTTTTTTACTAAATAGTATTTTTTCTGATTGATTTTGTTAGAAATTTTAATTATTATAATGCGATCATCTTTCTAGCAAACATATATAACAAATAGAAATAGAGAATTATACGGAAAAAATGCTCAATGGCGTTATACTAGGGAGAGAATTATTTTCCGAAAACAAAAAAACTAATCGTAAAAAAATAACTTTAAAATATTTACAGGTTTAGACTAAGTAAATGTAGAAGGAATAAATAAATGCAAATTATACTTATTCCTGATCTTAAATCAAGAGTGAATTCCTATTCCTAAGGCAAGAGTTTACAGCACCGTCAAGCCAAAATCCATAATCCTATAAATATAAAATAATTCTTAACAGGCAATCCAATGTACAATTTTTCAGAAGCTCATCAGTTTTATATCAGTGAGTATAAAAATACAGAAATTGTGGGATTTGTCATATACGGATTCAAATTTCGTTTAAACCCTTAGTTCACTTAAGAATTATGTATTATGTAATATTGTCTTGTCAGCGTGGTTTTACAGTATTGACTTAGTCAAAATTAGAAAATGAATGTTCAGATTTATTTTTTATTTATAAGTATATCTACATCTGCCAGGCGTATACGGAGATAGAGAATTGATATTACTAGACCAACATTTGAAAAGGGCGTATCAGCCAAAAGGTATTCCTTCTTATTCTTCGTCTACATATATAGCATACATTTGCTAACTAGAAGAATCCTGTGCACCTTTCTAAAATTCACAATGATATGTATTTCAGATTACTGATTACTGATATACAATCAGTTCAACAAACTGAGCTATTGTCTGTGTGTCCTTGGCATATGAGAACAGCTGTTATGGTCAGTATGAGCTGAAAGCAATCTTAAGTAAAGAATTTTCAGCAATTTTAATGATCTTTCAACTCGTTCTGGATTTTTTTGCAAATTCCTTGCGAAGATCTAGGAATGCCCACAAATCTACAATGTTCCTTGCATATTGTGTAAATAGTCAAAGAAGAGATTATTAGCTTGATTAACTGTACACATCGTAGTTGCTAATCATGATTGGCCGAGAAACAGCAAATAATATTCTAGGGACACAAAAAAGTTATGCTTACTGTATATTTGCTTCGGAGTTTCCAATTCATGACCAATAACGATGCTGGTCACGTGCCTATAGTCAATTTAGGATAAGGAGAGGAAAATTTGTTTAACACTCATTGTTATAAGAGACCGAGGAACGCTCTGCATCCTCTTGAGCCCTGCGGGAAAGGAATCGTTGGTTAGCTGAGAAGGTAATTCATGTGAAACCCCTTGGTAAGCGACAAAATATTTATTGTAAACGAAGTTATTTTGAAAACAAGAAGACGAAAACTGTGCTTCAAATCAATCCAACGCAAGATCAATGTGCTTCGTTTAATAATCTTCTACAACACGATCGATTCCACACTAATTAATTTTGTACTCTTATATGCAAACATTGGTTATATCACTTCGCGTTCTCCCACACTAGCTTGATCAGCATCAACAAGATCGATTGCACACAGGTTAAACAAATTTCTGCTACACGCTTAAAATCAATAAAACAGAGATATGTTTGCTTCACACAAAATGGACCTAATGCAGAACAACACCTAGATGAGCGACAGTTACACAGCCACAAAAATAGCTCGTGTGGTTTTATTGAAGCTTGGATTACAGTATTTGGTTCCTCATGAAACAAGGAATCTGTACAAACGTTTACATGTTAAAAAAAGACCGTTATCACGACCGTACGAGGCATTTTTGTGCCTCTGTAACTATCGCTCATCTAGGTGCTGTTCTACATTAGATCCGTTTTGTGTGAAGCAAACACATCTCTGTGTTATTTATTTTAAGCGTGTACGCTGGGTAGATTTTTTTTTCACTTCGCGTTCTCCTGGACTAGCTGCCGTCCCACCATAGCAGCAACACGATCGATTCCGCATTCATATTTTGCAAATAGTAAAAAAATACCAAAATTTAAATTTGAATCATGGAAACACTGAAGACGTTTTATAGAAGAAAACTACATACAAATTTGTCGACTAAGAATGGGGTTATGTAGTAAGCGTTAATAGGAATATTTTATAACCTAAAGTTTTGAAAACAACTTTACGATTTTGTTCTGCGGCGCAGCCAAAATTTTTGATAATATAAAGTATGGTTTAAGTTTAAATTTGTTTCGAAATTCCGCGGAATTCCGTTAAATTTCGTTAAAAGCTAGTTTTTTCTAGCGAAATTTTTGTAATTTTACGAAACGAAACGAAATCAAGAAATCAGATTTCGTCATGCCCAAATTCCGCGAAATTCCGCGGAATTTCGTTTCGAACCACCTAAAACGAAATTTTTCGAAATACCGCATATGCTTAAATGCCCCACACCGACCTCAGAAGTTTGAAGGCCCATAAAATCGTTTAAAACCATTTTTGACGACGATTTCGTGTGGAACATAAAGAACACGAGTAAGCAGCATGGCTCATGGCTCAATAATTAATTTATCAATGTATAACAGCGACAGAAAGACTAAATTCCACCGAGCTAGAATTGCATCAAAACACGCAAAAATCGTTTTTTCGAGTTTTTAATGTATAACTAGAGAAAAATCATGAAATATATGTATCCAATGGCAATATTTTTCATTGCTTTATCGTATAGACTATTGAAAATAATCAAAATGGGGATATTTAACCTTATTCAGGGGTGGCGCGTTTTAACCCCTATGGGCGTGCTACCCCCACTTCCCCTACTGAAATACTGATAAATGCACGCGACGTTACTGTCCAAATATGTACTGCGCAAAAAGTTGCTCGACCTATTAACACTGATTGATTGCAATCACGGCCGTTGCATAAAAACACTTAAATAGTCGTATGCGGATGAATTTGTTACTTTAAATCATGCGCTTAGAGTAATTACATTACGCAATTGCTTTTAAATGGTGTCCCAAATACTGTAAAAATTACCCATTGGGTATTTTCTCTTGTAAATTCGTGTAGAATTAGTTTGGAGTGTATTTTTTACACCGTATTTTTTTATCGCTGTCAGTGTTTCAAAAATTGGAAAAAATGACGTCACCTGGAAAGCAACATCGCAAATCAACTCAGTATTTTGCAATCAACTGCGAATCGTTTGATTATACTTAAATGTGGTCAGAATGGATGTTCTATTAGTGATCAGGATCACAAGCGTGTCGTGAAACGTTTAAGTGGAATCCCAATGCTTCGATTTGGGATGTGATTGAAAAGTTGAATCTGTCCAAGTCTTTTGTTCAGAGAGACATGGCCGGAAGGGACTGCATACGTACAAAGTGGCTCCAAATCGTGACGAACGGCACAATACGGTGGGAGAGTCACGGTTCTAGAAACTGTACACCCAGATATTGATTTCCGGCAGCTTTCGGGGCAACTGTTCTGTGCGGAAAGAGGCAAAGTCATGTCCTGCTATCACCTGCTATTCACTAGTCAATGTTGGCAACCGAACCGTTGTACGATATTTGCATATCCGTCATCAATTCACGCTGAAAGTGGATTGTCAAATTTCTAATATATCTCAACCTCACATTCCCCTTCTTCTCTCACTAAAAAAGAGTAAAAAAATACATTGACTTAGGATTTTCATCATCTACTATTTACTTCACTGTCATAAGACGAGTTTAGCACAATTCCATTTAACTCCACCACTTCGTATTACTTTTACATATACGTATTTCGACCTCAACTGTAAGGTCGTTTCAGTGGCTTGTACTTGACTCGACGTCGACGTATCAGTATTTGTTTTTCTATATTCATATCCAATTTTCACAACTAATATTCTAATTCAAGTCCATCTTTCAAATACAATCTCTAGCTTATAACCAAAAGTTGATTTTGAAATAAAATTACCTTTAATATTACAACCAACCCAATTCCAATTTTCGAATCTAATAACCATGAATATAAAATCTCCTCGGTTACCTCACCCATTATCAAAATCAAATGTTTCATTCAAAACCAATATCAAAAATTCAAATTAAATTTTTCAATTCAAAGTCCACATACAAATACGCAAATGCATATTTGCAACATAAATGCAACAAATTTATCCAGCGTTTTTTTTTAACCTTCTGAAATGTCAACTATTTCATGTTCATTATCTTCCAGCTGTATTCAGCCTTATTTTTTTTGCAGATATATCCAGCATTGCAATCCAAAACCAATAGAATTCGATCCGGCAGACCATATCCAATATAATTTGATGCCCTTCCAATGTGAAAGCCAAAACAATATCGGTGGCTCCCCAAACATACTCTGTATTGGCCCTCAAGCCCTTAAGCTTAAGCCAATCAGTCCGCCACTCTACTTCGAAATTCAAATTTGAAGAGTTGCGTTCTGCTGGTCCACCGCATTAACGTTTATTTGACGCGCACAATCCTCCCTCTTCAACACAACCTTCACCATCAAAAGCTGCAACAATCCGATACTCTTCCAGAGCACTTTCGACAACACAAGCATAAAACCGATGAGAAAACAAATAATTTATTCCGAAAACAAATCATGTTAAGTCAAAACCGATGAGAACAACAAATCATTCAATCTGGCAAAAAGATATTTTAGTTACTAGATAAAGATTGTCGCTTCGGTTCCCTTTGTTCTGCTGTCCGAAACATGTGTGGTACATACCTGTCAAATCGTATGGATTTTTCTTCTTTGACATTTAGCTCCCCTATCCTCGCCAGCAAAAGATGTTCCGGACAGCGACGACAGCGACAATCTTTATCTAGTAACTAAAATATCTTTTATCTGGCACTATGGACATTACAAGTGGAATTAAAAAAACACCTTAATAAAGACTAAAAAAAAAACTTACAAGTGGAAACCGATGAGAAAACGAATCATTTGCTTCTGCGCTACTCCAGAGTTCTTTCGACATTTTAACTCGTCTAAGTCCAACCAATGAGAAAACAAATAACTTATTTTGAAGCTCTTTTGGCGCTATTCCAGAGCGCCTTCGACTTTTCAAGTCGATACCGTTGGGATGTCTTCGACGTCACAAGCCAAAACCGATGAGCAAATCATTCAATCCGACGCTTTTCCAGAGCGTCTTCGACACTACACATCGAAACCTATGAGCAAATCATTAATTTAGATGCTTTCCCAGAGCGCCTTCAACATCACAAATCGAAACCATTGAGCAAATCATTCAATCCGACGGTCTTCCAGAGCGTCTTCGACATCAGAAGTCGAAACCGATGGAAAATGTCCCAATCACGCCCACATGGAAGTTAGAAAACCATAATTTCCAACCAGGGACAACCTGACAGAATCGCCAAATGTATGCCTAATTCCGCACTGCGTGCTATCTTACCGAGCGCGTTGGTTGCCCGATGAGGAAAGAGGCAAAGTCATGGCATGCTATCGCCTGCTATAGACGAATCCAAGTAAAAATAAGAAGAAGACACACGACGGTGTTAACTTTGACAGATCCTACAGCACAGCATAGGGAGATCATTTTAAAATGCTTATAATAAATTCTAGGCAAAATGTAATTAAAATCTGATTGATGTATGATACGGAAAAAGTTCCAAACTGTATGATAGATACATTTTTGAAAATTTAAAAAAAATTGAGATAAGCTTCCAGATATGTAATTCAGAACTTTTTCCGTACCGTGCATCAATCAGATTTTAATTACAATTTGTCTAGAATTTATTATAAGCATTTTAAAATGATCTCCCTATGCTGAGCTGTAGGATCTGTCAAAGTTAACACCGTCGTGTGTCTTCTTCTTATTTTTACTTGGATTTGTCTATTGAGTTCTCCAAGCGCAGTTTTTCGCACACTAACGTCACTGTATAGAATATATAAAGTAAAAGTGGGTGGTAATCTTGTTGCGGCAAAAATGTCACGAATACTTTTGGAGGAAGACAGCACACATTGACAGGAATACAGCAAAGTCACGCACACCTCCAGTCATTTGGAGAAGTCAATTCACTAGTCAATGTTGGCAACCGAACCGTTATACGATATTTGCATATCTGTCATCAATGCACGCTGAAAGTGGATTGCCCAAATTCTAAGTCAATGTTATTTTTAATCTCTTTTTTAGTGAGAGAAGAAGGGGAATATGATGGTGAGACTGATGACAGATATGCAAATCTAGACCAACATTTGAAAATGGCGTAACAGCCAAAATTTATTCCTTCTGATTCTTTGACCACAAATAAAGCTTTAAATGTAGACGAAGAATCAGAGAAATAAATTTTGGCTGTTACGTCCTTTTCAAATGTTGGTCTAGAAATATAGTATAAGTTGTTCGGTTGCCAACATTGACTAGTGAATGGCAGGCGATAGCAGGCCATGACTTTGCCTCTTTCCTCGTCGGGCAACCAACGCGCTCGGCTAGACAGCACGCAGTGCTGAATCAGGTCGCACATGTTCGTCATCACCTAGCATAAGTTTGATGTTCCTGGAAGTGATGGAAGCTAGTAGTAACTAGAAAGTTTGCCAAGAAATACACGATTTGGCAAGCGATCTGCTCATGTGACGAACGTCGTTGCGTTCGCGACTAGCGGGACTGTAAACCGGGAGATCTACCTCAAGGAGTGTCTGCTTCCTCTGTTGAAGCAACACGAGCGCCCTACGACCTTATGGCCGGATGTAGTTTTGTGGCGCTATTCTATTGTTATCCTGGAGTGGTACAAAGCCAAAAAAACTGAGATATTATGAAGTAGACAGTACGGAAGCATCCCAAGGAGATCAAACCTGAGTAAGACATGAAGAATAGTGGGTTTCGGTATTCCTCTGTACCGCTGCAACCAGATATTGTACAGAACCTTATGACTGGAGTATACGTATACTGTTTGGATAAGTGGCAACCATGTTTGAATTGGCCTCTTGACAATTCCATTAGGGTTGAACATTTAGTAACTTGTACTAACCAGAGACGATGTTATTATATAGAGACACGCGGAGAGAATGAAAGCAATTCTGGCTTCACGGCCAGCAGACAAAAATATCCTTTGCGATTGGCAACATAATATTTTGTGAGAACTTGAAATGACTCTCAGTACACACAAAGAACAAACATGGTTTAATAGAATGTGATGTACTTTCCTGTTGAAAAGTGCTTTATTTTCCTTAAATTAAAAGTAAAAATATTTTCATTCAAAATTACTTTTTAATTTAAAAGTTGTGTTTCTCCTATTCCCAATAAAATATTAAAAGTTCTTTCTATCGACCTAAAAGTTGTTAAACTTTTAAAACATACCCGCGATAAATCATAGACAAAAAGAAACAAATTATACCTCTGCTCTCTTTTTCTCTCATTGTTTACCGAGGCAGTAATGAAAACAGCCGCGGTATAGGAAACTTACTTACGTCCAGGTCACGACATCGAAAGGCAACTAAAGTTTGCATGTTATTTTTTTTTACTTTTGCTCGCTGGTGCTCTGAAGGCAGATAAAAAAGGTCGAACTACTGGCAATTTTGCAAAACTGAAGGTAAGTCATTTTATATTCTTTCATTCGAAAACGTATCAGTATATGCTCTAATTTCTCTTTTCAATAAAAACAAATTTCCATTCCCGGTGCATAAATTGCGTAGAATAAATTAAATTGGGCGAAGCTTCTGGTTGAAATTAGAGCATATCATGGTTAAGATAACCGTACTTATGCGAGACCTCAAATGCATTTTTACAGGTGTTCCGGCACCAAGAAAACCATGGCGCAATGTCCAGATTCCTTTACGATGGACACCCCGACGAGTGTCCCTGCTGTTCGGAATAAGAGGACACTGTTTTGAGACCAAACTGTGATTGCTTTAATTCGCCTTAATTATTTACCTAATAAAATAATGTAATAACAAGCAAAAACAATTTATTCAAAAGAAAAACAAGAAAGGAGGTTAAAGAGACGAAATCTTTTCTGGGAAACTGATTTTAGAATGAAAATATTCTACTATACTTTCCATAATGTGACCATTTTCATTTGACAGTTCCACATTTTTTTTTTGAATGTATCAAACTTTTATTTTCAGAGCAGCATGTCCCTTTCAAACGATAGACAAATTAAAAGTTTGCGTACTTTTGCTTTGAACACAAGCAACTCTCTACCAAAAAGAACCAACGAAACTTTTTATTTTAACCAACGATTTTTTTAATTTGATTAATGATTTTTCTTTCTGTGTATGAGCAGTTATTTCGTTTGCTCCAACCATATATCCTGCCTCGTTCAGCACCATTGCCATATAATGCAACGACAAATATGATGAAATGCAGTAATAAACTTGGTATAAGAACTCCAAAAACAGCTTAATTTAATTAACTTTTAAAACTTTTGCATATTTTCTATAACGTTGATTTTAATACTTATCTCGCATTTAGCACTGATTGGTAATGTTTGTTTACTTTGCTCGTTTGGTACCGCGTTTGACTGTTCGTTTGGTACTTTCGGCTTCACTCTGCGCGGGTCTCTATCTATAAACAACGTCTCTGGTACTAACCTCTAGGATAAATCGTCAAAACTAACAGCTAAATAAAAAAAGCTATAAAGAAGATAACGGATTGTCCGAAAATTGACGATAATTTCACCCATTTAACGTTTGCCGGATTTTTAGAACACAGTTAAATTCGGATTAGGGAAACAATGAATCGTGATGCTTAAGGTTTCTACTTAAGGACACTCCTCACGGAATCCAAGTTTCAAAGTGCTCGCGTTCTCGGGGCACACCATTTGATACGGAGGCGGCGCTCAACTGTCATTTTTATTGATTTAGCTTTGCTGCGTCGCAGCATGCGTGAAAAAATAAAAATGACAGTAGTGCGTTGCTTCCGTATCGAGTGGTGTGCCCCCGAAAACGCGAGCACTTTGAAACTTGGATTCCGTAAGGAGTGACCTTAAGCAACACGGAACTAATTTTATCAGCGTAAAAAACTACCGTATATTATGACCGATAAAGACATTCCACCGTAAAAAATATTTTCTTTTCAACATGAAAAAAAAATAAATAAAAAAAAGCTCTTCTAGTGGAATGTTTTTACCTGTCCTAAGGCCATTTAATATCACCACGTTGTAATCTTTACTGATGTGTATATCGACCGAATCTGTAAGGCCGTCTTCAGATATACTGAAGATAGTACAAACTGTCTCATTTATGAAAGGAAAAACGTAAAATGTTTCACTTTCCTGCTCCAATAGACTGGCATTCTTGCTGGCATTGCACATAACGATTTTCTTGCATACCCAAATGGTAATATTGCGATGGTTCATAAATGCAAGCACACACATTCGTACATTTCGTACACACTAACTGTCACTGCCAGCAACGAACGATGTCGCCAAGAGAGGAAAATCGCAGTGGGGAAAATGCTTCGGCAACAATCCCTTCCATACGAACTTTACTACATTGTGGCAGTGTTTTTCTCCCAATCATGGCATTGCTCGCGCGGCGATGGTCCTGATTATAGCCATAATTTCCACACTTACCAAGTGGCGGAGTCCCTGTTGGATGTATGATACGGAAATCGTCACTCGTCCTCAGACGACATCGATAGTCTGGTCGTCTCGACGGCGGCGGCGACGAGTTTGTCTGGATGACGACCGGACCGAACAATATTACCGTGGAGTCGTAGGGCATTGGAAGATGGTTATACCAAGAAGATACGAAGAATCTGAGTTCAACGGTTTCCTTGTTTATCCATCATATTTTTTTTGCCATGGTTTTTGACTTGAAGGTTCACCGTCCTTTATCCCGTTTTCTGTGGAATGTTGTTTTTGTAGAAAGGGTCTTCACTCCGCTATCAATGACTACGGTTAGTAAATTAAGTTGCTACCAGAAGGTAGCACTAGCACCTACTTTGATTTGAGATTTAAGTTAGACAATTGTAATCAGAAAGACAAAGTTGGAATGTTTTATATACCATTTCAAAGCTTAAAACTTTAGCTTTCCGATAGATAGGTTTGTTTTGCACGCAAAGTTTAATATCAAGAAGTTGTAGAAGAAAAACTTTAATTATCATAATTCTTTGCTATAAAATGGTCCCACAAACCTAATGTCCCCAAATGTCCCCTGATCTATAAATGGGGGAAATATAACCCTAGTACCACCTTCTAGTCAGTGATTTGCTTGCGCATATTTGCGCGTTTACGAGAACGCTGCAATCAAAGTTTTCTTGAAAATTGTGGTTTTTATTCTCTATACCTCGTTATGATTAGAAAATTAACAACATTATTACTAGAAATATGGTGGTTTGCTATTTTATGCATGCTGTATTGAAAAAAAACAAGAAAACACCGGGTGTCGGCCGATCAATGAAAGAATGTGCAGGTTGAGGATCAAAGGCCGGTTCTTCAACTTCAGCATAATCAACGTCCACAGCACACACTCCGGAAGTACTGATGATGATAAGGACGCATTCTACGCGCAGCTGGAACGTGAGTACGACAGCTCCCCAAGCCACGACGTCAAAATCATCATAGGAGATTTGAACGCTCAGGTTGGCCAAGAGGAGGAGCTTAGACCGACTATTGGGAAGCTCAGCGCACACCGGCTGACGAACGAAAACGGCCTACGACTAATTGATTTCGCTGCCTTCAAGAATATAGCCATTCGCAGCACCTACTTCCAACACAGCCTTCCGTATTGGTACACCTGGAAATCACCACTGCAGACCGAATCACAAATCAACCACGTTCTGATTGATGGGCGGCACTTCTCCGACATTATCGACATCAGGACATATCGTGGCGCTAACATCGACTCTGATCACTATCTGGTGATGGTGAAGCTGCGCCCAAAACTATCCGTCATTAACAATGTTCGGTACCGACGACCGCCGCGGTACGACCTAGAGCGACTGAAGCAACCTGATGTCGCCACTGCATACGCGCAGCATCTCGAGGCAGCGTTGCCGGAAGAGGGTGAGCTCAATGGGGCCCCTCTTGAGGACTGCTGAAATACAGTTAAAGCAATTAACGACGCAGCGGAGAACAACGTCGGGTATATGGGACGAAGTCGACGGAACGATTGGTTAAACGAAGAGTGCAGACAGATTCTGGAGGAAAAGGACGCAGCGCGGGCGGTCGCGCTGCAGCAAGGTACCCGGCAGAACGTGAAACATTATAGACAGAAGCGGAGATAGCAGACCCGCCTTTTTCAGGAGAAGAAACGCCGCCTGGAAGAAGCGGAGTGCGAGGAGATTGAACAGCTGTGCCGTTCTCAAGAAACACGCAAGTTCTACCAGAAGCTCAACGCATCCCGCAAAGGCTTCGTGCCGTGAGCCGAAATATGCCGGGATAAGGATGGGAGCATCTTGAAGGACGAACGTGTGGTGATCGAAAGGTGGAAGCAGCACTACGAGGAACATTTGAATGGCGCTGAGAGTACAGGCAGTGAAAGTCAAGGCAGCGGAGGAGATGACTACGTCAGTTCAGCGGACGATGGAAGCCAATCAGCCCCCACCTTGATGGAAGTTAAGGATGCCATCCAACAGCTAAAGACCAATAAAGCAGCTGGTAAGGATGGTATCGGAGCTGAGCTCATCAAGATGGGCCCGGAAAAGCTAGCCACTTGCCTGCACAAATTGATAGTCAGAATCTGGGAAACTGAACAGCTACCGGAGGAGTGAAAGGAAGGGGTTATATACCCCATCTACAAGAAAGGCGACAAGCTGGAGTGTGAGAACTTTCGAGCGATCACCATCCTTAATGCCGCCTACAAAGTGATATCCCAGATCATCTTCCGTCGTCTGTCACCATTATCGAATGAATTCGTGGGAAGTTATCAAGCCGGCTTCGTTGACGGCCGCTCGACAACGGACCAGATCTGATTACTGTACGGTACTGTACGATTACTGTACGGCAAATCCTCAAAAAATGCCGTGAATAACAGGTCCCAACGCATCATCTGTTCGTTGATTTCAAGGCGGCATACGACAGTATAGACCGCGTAGAGCTATGGAAAATTATGGACGAGAACAGCTTCCCTGGGAAGCTTACCAGACTGATCAAAGCAACGATGGATGGTGTGCAAAACTGTGTGAAGATTTCGGGCAAACACTCCAGTTCGTTCGAATCGCGCCGGGGACTAAGACAAGGTGATGGACTTTCGTGCCTGTTGTGCAACATTGCGCTAGAAGGCGTCATGCGGAGAGCCGGGTGTAACAGCCGGGGTACGATTTTCAACAGATCCAGTCAATTTATTTGTTGCGCAGATGACATGGACATTGTCGGCCGAACATTTGCAAAGGTGGCAGAACTGTACACCCGCCTGAAACGTGAAGCAACAAAAGTTGGACTGGTGGTGAATGCCTCAAAGACAAAGTACATGCTTGTGGGCGGAACCGAGCGCGAAAGGGCCCGCCTGGGCAGCAGTGTTACGATAGACGGGGATACCTTCGAGGTGGTCGAGGAATTCGTCTACCTTGAATCCTTGCTAATGGCTGACAACTATGTTAGTCGTGAAATACGAAGGCTCCAGAAGAAACTGCGGTCAAAAAAGATTTACCACCGCACCAAATGCGTCATATACAAGACGCTTGATTTCCTTAAGTTAAGCTTAAGTCCTGGTGTTAGGTGGGACGCTAAACAGCCCTGACACAGGAGGTCAGGAGGTTTGCGCAGTCCCAATAAGACGCCTGGAAAACCAATAATTACGAACAATATAAGAGATAATGCGACTCGATATAATCGGCAAAGACCTAGGCGACGAATAAAGGATCACGATTGGAAGCTTGGAACATGGAACTGCAAGTCGCTAGATTTCGCAGGCTGCGACAGGATGATCTACGATGAATTACATCCCCGCAACTTCGACGTCGTGGCGCTGCAGGAGATTTGCTGGACAGGACAGAAAGTGTGGAAAAGCGGGCATCGAGCAGTTACCTTCTACCAAAGCTGTGGCACCACCAACGAGCTGGGAACCGGCTTCATAGTGCTGGGTAAGATGCGCCAACGTGTGATTGGGTGGCAGCCAATCAACGCAAGGACATGAACGCACAGGTAGGAAGGGGGGAAATGTATAGACCGGTCATCGGACCGGATAGTCTGCATACCGTATCGAATGACAACGGCCAACGATGCATAAACTTCGCAACCTCCCGCGGAATGGTAGTCCGTAGCACCTTCTTTCCCCGCAAAAATATCCACAAGGCCACATGGAGATCACCTAACCAAGAAACGGAAAACCAAATCGACCACGTTCTAATCGACGGTAAATTCTTCTCCGATATCACGAACGTCCGCACTTACCGCAGTGTGAATATTGAATCCAATCACTACCTCGTTGCAGTATGCCTGCGCTCAAAACTCTCGACGATGTACAACACGCGTCGAATTCGGACGCCGCGGCTTCATATTGGGCGGCTACAAGACGGTAGACCAGCCCAAGAATACGCGCAGCAGCTGGAAGTGGCACTCCCAACGGAAGAGCAGCTAGGAGCAGCGTCTCTTGAAGATGGCTAGAGAGATATTCGATCCGCCATTGGTAGCACCGCTACCGCTGCACTTGGCACGGTGCCCCCGGAACAGAGAAACGACTGGTATGACGGCGAATGTGAGCAGCTAGTAGAAGAGAAGAATACAGCACAGGCGCGGAACAGACAAAACTCGATTTTCCGGAGGAAAAAGCGTCAGCAGGAAGATCGGGACTGTGAAGAGACGGAGCAACTGTACCGCGCTAATAACACACGAAAGTTGAGATCTTCCTTGAGAAGTTGAACCGTTCACGTAAGGGCCACGTGCCACAGCCCGATATGTGTAAGAACATAAACGGGAACCTTCTTACGAACGAGCGTGAGGTAATCCAAAGGTGGCGGCAGCACTATGAAGATCACCTGAATGGCGATGTGGCAGACGAAGATGGCGGTATGGTGATGGACCTGGGGGAACGCGCGCAGGACATAATTCTACCGGCTCCGGATCTCCAAAAAAATCCAGGAGGAGATTGGCCGGCTGAAGAATAACAAGGCCCCTGGGGTTGACCAACTACCAGGAGAGCTATTTAAACACGGTGGTGAGGCACTGGCTAGAGCACTGCACTGGGTCATTACCAAGATTTGGGAGGAGGAAGTTTTGCCGCAGGAGTGGATGGAAGGTGTCGTGTGTCCCATCTACAAAAAGGGCGATAAGCTGGATTGTAGCAACTACCGCGCAATCACATTGCTGAACGCCGCCTACAAGGTACTCTCCCAAATCTTATGCCGTCGGCTAGCACCAACTGCAAGGGAGTTCGTGGGGCAGTACCTGGCGGGTTTTATGGGCGAACGCTCCACCACGGACCAGGTGTTCGCCATTCGCCAAGTACTGCAGCAATGCCGCGAATACAACGTGCCCACACATCATCTATTTATCGACTTCAAAGCCGCATATGATACAATCGATTGGGACCAGCTATGGCAGCTAATGCACGAACACGGATTTCCGAATAAACTGACACGGTTGATCAAAGTGACGATGGATCGAGTGATGTGCGTAGTTCGAGTTTCAGGGGCATTCTCGAGTGCCTTCGAAATCCGCAGAGGGTTACGGCAAGGTGATGGTCTTCCGTGTCTGCTATTCAACATCGCTTTCGGGTAATACGAAGAGCAGGGATTAACACGAGTGGTACGATTTTCAATAAGTCCGTCCAGCTATTTGGCTTCGCCGACGACATAGATATTATGGCACGTAACTTTGAGAAGATGGAGGAAGCCTACATCAGACTGAAGAGGGAAGCCAAGCGGATCGGACTAGTCATCAACACGTCGAAGACGAAGTACATGATAGGAAGAGGTTCAAGAGAAGACAATGTGAGCCACCCACCGCGAGTTTGCATCGGTGGTGACGAAATCGAGGTGGTGGAAGAATTTGTGTACTTGGGCTCACTGGTGACTGCCGAAAATGATCGGAAATCGTACATACTTTGGACTCCGTAAGACGCTCCGATCGAATAGAGTTCGCCACCGTACCAAACTGACAATCTACAAAACGCTCATTAGACCGGTAGTCCTCTACGGACACGAGACCTGGACGATGCTCGTGGAGGACCAACGCGTACTTGGAGTTTTCGAAAGGAAAGTGATGCGTACCATCTATGGTGGGGTGCGGATGGCGGACGGTACGTGGAGGAGGCGAATGAACCACGAGTTGCATCAGCTGTTGGGAGAACCATCCATCGTTCACACCGCGAAAATCGGACGACTGCGGTGGGCCGGGCACGTAGCCAGAATGTCGGACAGTAACCCGGTGAAAACGGTTCTCGACAAAGATCCAACGGGCACAAGAAGGTGAGGAGCGCAGCGGGTAAGGTGGATCGATCAGGTGGAAGATGACTTGCGGACCCTCCGTAGACTGTGTTGACCGTTTTTGCATGTTTTTGCAATTTGCAGAGAAAAATCACACATTAACTTTTGTGGCTGATTAACAATTGATCAACATATAAACAAATCAATAACTTACTTCAATTTTCAAGTGTCACGCCCGTGTTCTTTCCCGTCATTAGCGGAGCTCCATCAGTTGTTAAGCCTTAAGTTTTCAAAGAAGCATTCAAGTTGCAGGTCTTAACACATTTTTCCAGGTCTATACCGATAGCCGTGAAGATGATCAAAAATTAAATAAATTCCCCATATGAAGACTGCTACAAGTGCCTTGTTTTTACATTAAGTATTTTCATTGATTGCTAGTAGGCAGAATCAGGAGCAGGATGCTTTTCACGTAACTTAGTTTTCAAATCTTCTGTGAGAACTTTACCCTTTCATCGGACTTTGCGAACAGCTAGCACTACGGATATAGGTGCTTTCGGGCCGTTTATGAAGTATTTTTCGTACACGCCGCGGGCCACAAAAAAAATGGCGCTAAGGGCCGCATCCGGCCCGCGGGCCGTACGTTGGGCATCCCTGAAATTCTCTTTCTAAAATACGAATTGATCCAGAAATGCGAAAGTAAATTTCTTCTGCTGCAATAAGATTCTATGCTAAGCGAAAAACTATCACGTGCTATTACAATCAAAATAGTAGATAAAAGGCATTAAGTACACTCTTTTCGCATTTTCTAGGGCGTGCCATTAAAGAAGGAAGCAAATTACCATTTATGGCCTCGGAAATTTTAGCCCAATTTTTTTTTAATAGACAAAATTTCACTCATTTTTCAGGCACTTATCTTTAACCAATTCACACGCAATCCAGAATCTTGCCATATTGTTGCCTACTGAAAATTGGCCATATCTGACTATGGGCCGAAATTCCATTTTTTATTAAAAAAAAACGTAAAAAATGTCATTCAATTTTCAAGCACTTTTCGTTAAAGGTTTTTTTTTTCTTAAAATTTACTTTTTAGTTATATGATGCTTAGGAAAATAGTAGATCCACCTCCTCTCCCTCATAAGTGCTTACGTAATAAGTGCACGACTTAACGTAAGCCTAAGTCTACCTCTGTCTCTACCAGAAACCATGTAATTTGCTTGGTAGAGTTTTGGTAACACTGTCTTGAAGTTTTGATACTTATCAAGCTCCACAAAACAAACATTTGGCCCACATTGCACAGTGGTGCGTTTGGCTAAAATCGTGAACTTTTTATTTTACCACTTCAGGGTGTTATTTTTCGACATTGGTGTCTTTGGGAATAAATTTTAGAAAAGTATTGCGCATCGAATGACGAAAAGTTGTAGTTCCAATTTTTGCCACAGGTGGCGCTGCAAAATGTAACTTCTTTAATAAACGATTTTTAAATATGGTGTCTTTGGCAAAGTTGTAGTGTAATTTATTATGAATTTAATTGCTGAAGACACCGAGTGTCCATCTATCATCGTTTTTGAAATACGGGCGTTTTTCATGGACAGACCCTAAAAAAACAGTATTTAAAGATATTTTCGAAACTAACAGTTTCAGGTCAATACAATGTTCTACAAAAATGTATATATAATCAAAATAGACCACTTTCTGGAAGAAACCAGGGATGTTTTTTGCAAACATGACTTGTTATTGGCGATTTAGGGTCGAAAATAGTGATATTTGAAGACTTCATATGCAACAGAGGTTGCCCCTCTGTTGCATATGAAGTCTTCAAATATCACTATTTTCGACCCTAAATCGCCAATAACAAGTCATGTTTGCAAAAAACATCCCTGGTTTTTGGCAAGGAAATCCCCACAGGATTTAAAATATCTGGTCTGTAGTTTCATATGCATATAATTATGTCTGTCCCCACGTGTATCCAAACAAGTATTTCTAAATTTCATAAATCGACATTTTCAACTGATATTTATATAATAATTGAGATTTCACCACACTGCATACCACGCTGTTGAATGTTAATGTAAAAAGAAGTGCAGCGTGAAGCTGGTTTTCTGTTCTCTTCATCCAATCATTTCACAAAATGCAAATCTGACGTCATACGCTCTAGAGATGTCGTAAAATCCCGAATAATCGATTAGTAACTAATCGATTACTCTTTATTCTTGTCGATTATTGAATCGATCCATCGTTGGGTAGTAATCGATTTAAAATTAATCTATTATCACAACGATGAATCGATTAATCGATTAATTTGCGACTTCTTAGAGATGTCGTTAATTCCCGATTAATCTATCAGTAACTCATCAATTATTCTCGATTCTTGTCGATTATTGAATCGATTAACCGTTGGTAAGTAATCGATTAATTGAAATGTATATATAAGATAGCACCTGAATGCTGGCAGTTGGTGGGTAGAAAAACAGCTACTGCTTGGGATTCATTGTTAAGTGTATAATGTTAAGGTGTCAACTCATTCATTCTCTCGCTTAGCGTTATGGAGATGTCGCAAATTATTCGATTATTTCGATTAATCGATTCATCGTTGTGATAATCGAATTATTTTGAATCGATTACTTACCAACGGTTAATCGATTCAATAATCGATAAGAATCGAGATTAATTGATGAGTTACTAATAGATTAATCGGGAATTAACGACATCTCTAAGAAGTCGATTAATTTTAAATCTATTATTACCCAGCGATGAATCTATTCAATAAGAATGAAGAGTAATCAATTAGTTACTAATCGATTATTCGGGATTTTAAGACATCCCTAGTAGCGTATGACGTCAGAATTGCATTGTGTGAAATGATTGGATGAAGAGAACAGAAAAATAGCTTCACGCTGCACTTCTTTTGACATTAACATTCAACAGCGTGGTATGCAGTGTGGTGAAATCTCAATTATTATATAAATATCAGTTGAAAATGTCGATTTATGAAATTTAGAAATACTTGTTTGGATACGCGTGGAGACAGACATAATTATATGCATATGAAACAACAGACCAGATATTTTAAATCCTGTGGGGATTTCCTTGCCCCAATTTGCCCCTGTGTTGCATATGAAGTCTTCAAATATCACTATTTTCGACCCTAAATCGCCAATAACAAGTCATGTTTGCAAAAAATATCCCTGGTTTCTTCCAGAAAGTGGTCTATTTTGATTATATATATACATTTTTGTAGAACATTGTATTGACCTGAAACTGTTAGTTTCGAAAATATCTTTAAATACTGTTTTTTAGGGTCTGTCCATAAAAAAACGCCCGTATTTCAAAAACGATGATAGATGGACACTCGGTGTCTTCAGCAACAAAATTCATAATAAATTACACTACAACTTTGCCAAAGACACCATATTTAAAAATCGTTTATTAAAGAAGCTACATTTTGAAGCGCCACCTGTGGCAAAAATTGGAACTACAACTTTTCGTCATTCGATGGGCCATATTTTTCTAAAATTTATTCCCAAAAACACCGATGCCAAAAAATAACACCCTGAAGTGGTAAAATAAAAGGTTCACGATTTTAGCCAAACGCACCACTTTGCATTGGTCTCAATTGTGCACTAAAAGTATCTTATGTCCCATCGACTGAAACATACCAATCGAATACCCAGTTAAGCAAAGGCAGGGCTCTTCCTAGGATTCTGCCTTTCGGTGAGAAAATCATTCTCTGAAAACTTTTCTGTCTGGGAAATTGGATCAGGGAGTTAATCGAGCTCCGATTGGAAATACATAAAGTTGACATGTAAAAGACGAATTCCATAAACTATGCTGAAAACCTCATGTATACTTTCAATTAAATCCGTCAATGCAGCTACGCGCTTAGGAGTGAGTTATGATACACTAAGCGAGAGTTATCATCTAGAACAACAAAAAACTGTTTCCGCCCGGGTTCGAACCGGGGACCTTCTGCGTGTGAAGCAGACGTGATAACCGCTACACTACGGAAACTGATGCTGATTCAATCATCAACCATATTGATTACCTAGCTAGAAAAATGATCTGGAAAGGAAAAAATATGATTTGGTGAATATAGAAAAATTGTTTTTCATTGCACCTCATTCTCCCACATCCATCTCTAGAGATAGAAATGAAGCAGCGATTCCGTTTTGCTAACAAGAATGTTCAGTGCTGAAAAATTACAAAGATATGAGTCTATTTGTTGTTAATTTAATTTGATTCATGATAGGATGAATATGGGAGCTAAGGGTTGAAGAATCGGAAAGATAACCGTGTTTAAAAATAATACGTCGTTTGAATACTCCTTCCATGGTTTCGAAATTATACATCTCTTGTTTGTGAAATACTTCCACCAGCTGAAGCGTATTAGTCACTTTGGTCCCCGCTTGACGGATACCAAACATATGACGATCACGTTGGCGGCGTCGGTCCATGGTTGGAAGGTACTCAAGTAGTACGTACTGACTGCTTTACATGTGACTTGATACCGTCTCTGGGCAATTATCTATTGAAGCATGTCGCTTTTTGTTGCATTATTTATTTGACCTTGTCTGGGCTTCTTGCTAGCTTTACTGCTGGCCGACTTCACTTCCAAGTACAATTTCATTCCGATTCCGACTGGCTCGGATGGGTTTGAACAAGCGGTAGGTATTGCGACAAGGGCTGCAATGTTTATGATGACTTCCAGATTACATCGTTTCCCTCTTCCCACCGGGTTTGATTGACAAGTTGGTTGATGTTAACACATGTTTTTCACGTGTACGTTGCTCGAAGCACGTTTGCAATTTAGAGATAACTATAGATGTATCAATTCGATGATTCGATTTTCTGAATGTCTGTTTGTCAACATTGTGTAATTGATATGAGCAAATAAAATATGTTTGGGTGTATTAAAATAAATTTTATTTAAAATAAATTCTTGTAAAATCTTTTAGTCACGACGCAATAAAGAAAAAAATAACTTTCATAATTAACTTCCTACTTGTTTTGATTTCCAAAATATGACAGAATCTTCAATTAAACTGGAGAACCCATTCTATTTACTGAGGATTTAACGAAACAAAACCACTCATAAATCTCAATAGCTCTTCCCAACCTACGTAACTCGGCACCCTTACGCATGAAAAATTGACAAGCACATGTTGCATGTTTATTTGAAACGCAATTCCAGTAGGTACCTACAACCCTTCTTCGGGCGAAGTCTACTGCACCGTAACACATCAGGAGCTATCGGGAGCACCCACACACACAGTACAGATATTCCATCGCAGTAGCTCATGCTCGACCCTCCGTACATTGTCTGGCTCCAGGATTTTCACGCGTACTGGATTTTCCCCTGTGTTCGACACTCGCACAACAAACCCAAATTTGGGACCGACTCCCCGCGGGGGGTGATTCAGTATTTAGGGAATTTTAATCCTGCACCGTGATGACACTTTTCGCCTATATCGACCGGTTTGCTAAATTTCCAACGACATGAATAGGCGACAGCAGTAGGCGGATGAGCAGAGTCGCTATCTACATGGTGCAATTTTCCGCCCTCGTTGTCGATTCGAGTGGGTTCTTCTGCACATCTCAGTTCGATAGGTTTCTAACCCCTCTAACGCTGATCACCGAATCGCGTTGATCCTGCGGTGGAAGGTTGCGGAGTTGTAAGAGGAACGTGTGTTTTGAGTGCGTCATAAATCATGGCCAAAATTGCTGGCAATATTGCAGACCGGGTACGGTGGAACGAACGACAGATGAAGCCCTCCCGTCGCAACGTTGATTGTGTTCGACGCCTACTACGATTCCGTAAATTATTTTTATTTGCAAATATGATTTCCAGCATCATAATGAAATTGGTATTGTTCGGCAGGATGTTTTACAAACCAATGCTACGAGAGAAAAACGATGAGTCGGTAAATCTAGGAAGGGTGTAATTTTTAATGGAGACACTTCTGATGGCTGAATATTTGCATTCCACTGACGAGGACTAATGGATAATGAAGTCAACGGACAAGTAATTTGATATAACTGCTGGATGCAAATGGCCGTATCAATTGTCAATGAAATTGTAGTTTGTAATATATTTTCTATAAGCAACGAAATGTTTATTGATCAAGATTACATGTTTACGATACCAAATCAAAACTGATACGTTAACCCATCTAAGGGCGGTTCTATCGTTTCTAAGAAGGTTCATATAGGCACAGAAAAAGTGGTCTACAAATATCTGCTCAGTAAAATTAATCTTCTAGACTTTCTAGAAGGAATTCTATGGGCTCAGCTTGCAGGTTTTTTGAGGCTTCCTAGCTTACTGAATGAATTTAAAGAGAATGTGTTTAAATATCTATTTGAAAAAAAAAAGAAAATTTTATTTTCTCAATTTCTATTTATTGATTGATCTTTTGATGTTTTTTTTTTCAAAGTTTAAAATCACATTAAATCAATTCAATTCATCATTTATTTTCAAGAGTGAGTTCTCTTTCATTTATAGATTATTACCAAGAAAAGTTAGACAAGTATACCACGTGTAATCCCTGTGTTTCTCAGTAGTCCAGTGTTTGACTTAGGAACGGACTACCGGATCTGATCGCTCATCCAAGAAGGTTGCCCTGCCTGGATTGTGTCAAGGGATTCGACCCAACGAGATATGGAAGCCGCATTCAGTGTGCTAAACTGGCTCCTACCTACCTACGGGGGAAGTAAATATCTATACTAGGGTGGTCTAACCGGTAGTACCGAAACCGGTAATACCGGTATTACCGGCCAATTTTGGATACCGAAAATACCGGTATTAGAGACAGAAAATACCGGTATTTTCGGTATTTCAAATTTTGCTGTCAGAATAAAAAATCTCGAATAGTTTTCACCTACATACATCAGCTAAACTGCATGCAATCGCATATCTCTCCCATATAAATAGGAAATCCAGCATAGATGGGAGAGATATTCGGTTACAAGCAATAAACCTTTCCTAAGTAAGCATCATCAGTGAAATTCATCTTCATTCACTTAACCATCTGTCAAACTGCCAATGACTTTTTTCTTCAATGAACATTGTTTACATCGTCAAGAATTTTCTCGCAATAAATAAAATTGTGAAAAAGGTACATGCCAAAGCAGTTTTTTAATCTATATTAAAGTGATTTTTCTTATTACAAGAGTTCATCACTGAGCCATAGTAGGGTTTCTCTGGCAAACGTAAAACACGATTGGCTGCAAAAATATGTCCGTTCTGAATTCGGAAAAGAATGTGAATAAGTGGCTGACCCCAAAGCACGCTGAAATAGTATGTTATCTTTGCTCAAACGGATCTATGAGATGAAGCTTTATACCAAATTAAACTTCGGTGATGATTTTTTGGCAGTTGGGGAAATAATTTAAGCCCTCGAACCTGTTCAAGCTGCTATGGAACTACTCTGCCGTGAGTTCTGCACGATCTATTTGCTTTTTTGAATAATTCTGCCGCAAAGCAATTGGTGATGCCTCTGAAAGGATTAAGGGAAAGTACTTCACAATGATTTTTGACGGCTTTGGAACCATTCGTCCAACTTCGGTTGAACCAATGAAGGGATTCTCAGTAGTTGGCAACATTCCCAAAAAAATGCAATGCGGATTGGGAGATGAGTCACTCAGTATGTTAGTTACAAAACCAATTAATTACTTAAGTTTCGCTTTTTCCAGCTCAACAAACAAAAATCATTGTTCACATTTGAAGTTTTTCAGCAACTATTGTTTTTAATCCAAAAGTCAAAATCGAAAGTTTTCCATTTAATACCTGAAATTTACACAAAAACCGGTATTTTACCGGTATTACCGGTATTGACTCCACCAAATACCGAATACCGGTATTTGTCAAAAATGACCAATACCGACCACCCTAATCTATACACACATGATTCAACTTCTTCACCTATCCCGACAACAACTTTTGTGCTCTCATCTCACTCATCCCGTGAGCAAGTGGTACGCTTCTGCTACTATACGGAAATAGTTGACGATGAATGCCGTTTGGGAAGAAGCTGCTGGCTGGGGCTGTCATCCCCATCTACCCACTGCTGGTTGAAGCCATAAAGCGTGAGGATCGTACAGCAAAGTTTGCCGTTCGACTATCCGAGAAGGAGCGAGAAAGTGCTTGGAAAGTTAGCGAGATTTTCCGACTGCGGTCGAGAGTTTGGGATAGGGGAGAGCATATTTATACAATTTTAAGATAAAATTAATTCGCTACACATTTGTAGCTGTTGCTGTAGCAGTGGCAAGACCTCTGTCGTCGAGAAGTAACGATGGTACGAGCTTGAACCACTGGGAGCAGAGTGTTAATACTTGCCACTCACTTTGTTATTGCCGCACAAGTTTTTTTTTCTCCATCTTAGCTTGGTTTAAATGATAAACTATGACGAGTCTTTGCAAGAGTAAAATGACATATTTCATAGGAATCACCATAGTTTCTATCTGTTTATCACAATTATTAGGCATTCGGTTTTAAGTTGAAAAAGCGATGTTTTTTGATTACTATTACGTTTCCTTTGTAATGTCTCTGCATATTCCAGATTTGCACTGTCGTAATCTGAAAATGTGGGGCCCTCCTTAGCCGTGCGGTAAGACGCGCGGCTACAAAGCAAGACCATGCTGAGGGTGGCAGGGTTCGATTCCCGGTGCCGGTCTAGACAATCTTCGGTTGGGAAACTGTCTCGACTTCCCTGGGCATAACAGTATCATCGTGTTAGCCTCATGATATACGAATTCAAAAATGGTAATTTGGCTTAGAAACCTCGCAGTTAATAACTGTGGAAGTGCTTAATGAACACTAATCTGCGAGGCGGCTCTGTCCCAGTGTGGAGATGTAATGCCAATAAGAAGAAGAAGAAGATAAAAAAAGGGTTGGTTTGATGAGGAGCGTCAGCGAGTGATGGGCGAGAAAAATGTTGCTAGGAGTCGAATGCTAGTGGCTCGTTCCCGTTCCAACAGAGAGCGGTACAGTATAACAAGGGCAGAAGAGAAACGCATCTATCGCAGAAAAAATGGCAACACGAAGATAGTGTGATAGCTGAAGCGCAGGAGAACATGGATAGAAACGATATGCGGAGGTTTTACGTAATCGTCAATGGTGCGCGGCATAAGACTGCGCCTGTGCCCGCCATGTGCAATGACCCAGAGGGGAATTTGCTGACAGACAAGACTATGGTGGCAGCCACGTGGAAGGACCACTTCGAAGATTCGGTAAAAATGAAGGTGTATTAAGGAGCAGGATGGACATAGTCGGCGACGGTCAAAGCTGTGGAACCACCAACGATGGATGAGGTAAAAAACGAGCTGAAAAACAGTAAAACTGCTGGGGAGGACGAGATCCCGGTCGAGCTTCTCAAACATGGAAGTTAGCAGCTGCATCAATCCATTCACCACATTATCCAGAAAATATGGGAGGATGAAGAACTGTCTGCCGGCTGGTTGGATGGCCTCATATGCCCAATCTATAAGAAAGGGCACAGACTAGAGTGTGCCAATTACAAAAGGTATCCTGTTTATCAAATTGAGACCGCTTGAGGAGTCCTTCGTCGGCGAATACCAGGCATGTTTTCGTGAGGGCCGATCAACGACGGATCAGATGTTTAGCCTGCGGATGATCCATGATAAATTCCGGGAGTACAACTTGCCGACTCACCCTCTGTTCATTGATTTGAAAGCAGCGTACGATACAGTGATAATAAATGAGCTGTGGCAGATAATTTCCGAACTAGGTGTTCCGGCGAAACTGATTAGACTGATACGTGCAACGCTGGATGGCTCCAAATCAAGTATTCGGATTGCAGACGAAGTGTCAGCCTCGTATGTGACCCTAGATGGGTTGAGTAATTAAAAAAATTATCATCACACGGTCGCATATGCTCCTGGGCTTTGCGGACGACATCGACCTCATTAGAATAGATTGCAGAGCAGTAGTGGAGGCTTTTGTCCCACTGAAGAGGAGGACAAGGATATAGGCTAAACCTTTAACTCTACCAAGACAAAATGGTGGCAGGTAGAGATAGAGGTAGACCTAGTGGTGTTGGTGCTGAGGTAGTGCTTGATGGGGATGTGTTTGAAGTTGTTGAACAATTTGTTTATCCTGGAACGCTTGTGACATGTGATAATGACATTTCCCGTGAAGTGAAAAGACGTATTGCTGCTGTGAATAGGGCCTTTTACGGATTACGTAACCAGCTTACGTCTCGCAACATGCAGACGGAAACAAAATTTGCTCTATACAAAACTCTGATTCTACCAGTGACCCTTTATGGACATGAAGCAAAGGCATCATAAAAGGCGGACCGGAGAGCTTTCGGGGGATTCGAGCGAAAAGTGCTGCGTACAATACTCGGAGGGAAACTAGAAAATGGTGTGTGGCGCAAACGCATGAATCATGAGCTGTATCAAGTATAAGTCGAGTCAAGTACGAGACACTGAAGACAACCACACAATTGTGGTCGAAATACGTATCTGCAAAGATAACAAAATAATTAGTGGAATTAAATGGAGAGTACTAAACTCGTATTAGGCAGTTTAATATTTGGAAAGGTAATTGAAATAACAAATGTACTATGTATTGTGTAAAGTGGTAAACAAGATGGCGTCACGGTACGATACTAACCCAGGTCCCAGGTCCAGGAACGGGCCTTTCTCTTTTCTGGTTGTTCTCGGAACAAGTTTCGAATATTCCTCAGGACTTCCGAGAAGCCACAAGCGCGATACGCTGCGAGCATCGTCCCGAAAAGTCAAGGAAGTAGTAGGAAAAAGTAGGAAAGTATTGAACCATCCGTCAATCTGATTCTCACAAAGCACCAACCCCCTCCCCCGTTCCCCCTACCACCTTCTGGGGTCAGTATGCGTTTCAGACCATCTATAATGTCTGAAACGTAATATATCCGTCAGCTGCTATACTCCACCGGAATGCACCGCAACCAGTGATGGGAAATGTCAAAAAAATGTCATGGGGTTGCTATTACTAATTTGCTAATAACTTTTTTCAAAAGTTATGTACAATTCGGATTTTTTTATTAACATGTAATGCTCAAAGGATCCTACAAGTTTGCCAAGCAGGTCATTGTTCTAAATACACAGTATGAGGCACGATAACGAATTTAAAAAAATGTCACGGAATGTCATGACATTAATGTCATTTGACACTAATTCGGCTCTCACGGCGCCAATTTCAGTTTTAGAGCAATGACCTATTAGAAAAAGTTTTAGTATCCTTTGAAGGCTTTATATTCATATAAAACATACGATTGTAAATTACTTGTGAAAAAAGTTATTAACAAATTAGTCCCATGACATCGATATGACATTTCCCGTCACTGACCGCAACGCCTTCAACAAGTCATCTGCAAGCTACCACAAATTTGAATCCTACCGATAAACAATCGCAAGTACCCTAATTGACGTCAGAGCATGAGATGTAATGTGTCCAAAATGGATGAATAAATAATTGTTAAGGAAAATTTTGTGGTAGCGATCCTTTTTTTTTATGAAAGCGCATATACTAAAGATTAAGTTTTCACCCTTCTTTTTCGTGTTCATTTTCCGTGTTCGCAAAGAACGTCCAGGGGTCTTCCACTGGATAACAGAAATTTGCTTTCTTAGGGCTTTTGAGCACCGTGTTGTATGGCCTTGTTTGTATCATTGTGCCCTTGCCAATGAGCCTCCCCAAGGAACTGAATTTGAATGTTGAAGATGCTGCTTCAACGACCCTGTTATTCCGTACTTTGTATAATATTACCCAAGCAGCACAAGTCTAATGAAACTGGTTACAGCAAACTAATTGTTACATAAGCTACTATGATCTATATACAACATGTGTGCTGCTCGAGTAATTTAGAGAATTTGAACGGAATATCTACACGTGTTTTATTGTACTTCATCACGAAGTAAATTTATTGTCAATTGTAACCTGTTCCACAAGATGTTACGTGGAAAAAGTGCAGCCCAGCTTACAAAGCAAAGGTGACGTAGGACTACGTTGCTATATGAAAGAGACTTACGGGCAACTTACTGTCATCGCCAAACGATTAAGTTTTGTATTTTAAAGAAAATTCATCTCAGATCAACTTGACCAGGAAAAATCGTTTTTATTTTCAATCACTAAGAGAAACAAACCCTAAAAATCTTGCCTGAAAATTTCACTTTCCGCTGACGACGGCCAAATCGATGAAGACGACACCTTAGTGGACAATTTCTCCAGCCACCACCCGCAGGCGATTGTCGCTGGGACCGAAGAAATTATGTTTTGCACTATGAAGAAATTTCGCCTTTAGTCAAATTGGTAGGGTAGGACAGCAACCACTCGACCGCACAACCACCATTCAAAGATTCGCCGCTACGGACACCTTCGATGTGAATCCATTGCCACCTCCGATGCTGACGACGATTTGGGACCGCTCTCTGCGGAATCTTTAAAAATTCTGCAGCAACCATGTAGATGACCACCACCGGTGCCGACACTGACTGGGACAACATCGAAGTATCGTGATTAATTATTTGCGAGCGTCTTAGGAGAAGTGTTACACGGTGAAACGACTATTTTCTTCCTTTTACTTCCACTAATTATTTTTTTAGGTATCAAACAGATACGCATTTCGTCCTCCACTTGAGGACTTCTTCAGTGTTTTGTTATCGACTAGACTAGATTATCGACTATCGTCGTTTAACCGAAGTATCGGTTTGGGACCTTTCTCAGCGGAAACACGGAACTTTCTGCTGACGCCAAACGATTAATTTTGCACTTTGAAGAAAATTCTCGGATCTTGGATCAACCTTCCCTTGTGTAAAATAATGGTCCTATAAAGAACCGACATTTTTCCAATAATGTGCCTTATAAATCGCTAGCAGCAACAAAACCAAAACTACATTTAAAAACAAGTATTGTTAAGAAGAGTATCAAAAGTAATTTCACCAAAGGCGAAGTTTCTTCATAGTTCAAAACATAATCGCTAGTCGTTCACGCTATTGCTAACCAAAGAGAAATCGATGCCATCGTTGAGGTCATCATTCAGATCTGCAGACCACACTGAAGACCACCACCGAAGCGATGTTCTTCCGTTGAGACTGCTACCAGAGATATTAACGCTTTGCTGCGTCCGCTCTGAAATCTTGTTCATATTGAAGATTAGATCCAATCCTGCAAGTTGCTTGAATTTGATGACTGTGCTGGCGATGCATGCACGAGATTGGTTGGTTTACCTATTTCAAAACTTTTTTTCATATATCGATTATAAATAGTTAGAACAGAACTATTGAATGAAGTGTTGACTCTTCCTTGATCAAATGGTCCAAAAAAATTGAAAATTCATCAAACGGCTGAGATATTAACGTTTAAAGCCTGTCATATTTTCGTGAGGGTCTTCGATTTTCGAAATCTTAAAGTGTACCCCAATATAGAAAAGACAGACGTAGTCCTACCTCAAAAAAACTTTGTAATTCTTTAGCTGTTTATAGTCTCTCCCAGTACTGAGAATTTCATTTTCATTTAGAGAGGTCTCGCGATATTTACATTTTAGTATCTTCCGCTTTCATGGAAAACATAATCAATGAAAGGATTTCTGCTAAATTTTCACGGATTTTTATTTCAAGAAAGCGCATCAAACTATCGTAAACAATCTGTTTCTTTTTCAATAATGTTACTTTTAACTCAAAAATCAGGAACACTATAATCATTTTGTAGATTAGTCATCGTTACTTGCACAGATCTATTAAAAGTATTCAGAAATATAGTTTTCAAAACAAAGCAACATTCTCATCATGACTGCTTGTAATATGACAGGTGACCGGGAGCCCGCTACATTTTCGTTTGGTCTCTTGAAAATAAAAATGCAAATGTTCTCATTTTCACATTACGATCACGAAAACTACCAGTACTGGTCTCTTCATTTTCTCAATTGCTTCTCAGTTAATCCTAAACTGAAATACCGTGACCAATCATGTTATACCCTAAAAATCAGATTCTTCCACACAGCACTCAACTTTGTCAAATTTCCGGGTAACTCGGCTCAGCAATCTTACAATTAACCCTTTCCTTCCCATGGTAGCCGTAGAGCTCCATCAAATTTTTCACCTTCCGACATTCATCGAATTGATTCAACAACAAAAAGCAGTATTTGGCACAACTTTCCTTATACCGCTAATATAATCAATTTTGTGTAAAAATAGTGGAACTATCGAAAACAATCAAGTAACTATTAATTCTTTTCAAAATCAAAAACTTTTTTTTTCGTTTTCCACTAATTTAAGTTATGCCAAATAACTTTTGTTCTAGCATTTATATCACCTAGATGATTCCTTCCTTTTGAAATTTTTGAAAAAGTCGTGGGAAAGAGAGGGTCAAGTGCCAGTGGGAAATATAATGCCAAGAAGAAGAAGAAGAGGAAGAAGAAGAAGAAGCAAAAGAAAAAGAAGAAGAACGAGGAGCGTTGGGTAAAACAGCTTCAAGCGTAATATTGTTGGCAAAACGGCAGCAAAATAAAATTTGCATGAAGAATTAGAAATTTTCCATAAAAAACAACAAATTGTCAATAAAGAAATCAGGATATGAGCAATAAATAAATGTAAAATTTTCACAAATAATACAAAATTTCCGTGAACAATTCAGACAATTTTCTACAAAACAAAAAATAAATCTGCACAAAAATAAAGGAAAGAAATCAAAATGTTCCACGAAAAAAATACAAAATTTCCATAAATAAATCAATATTAGCAATAAACAATTACACAATTTTCCACAAAATAATTTTTTTTCCATAAAAAATTGAATGTTTTCCACAAAGTAGGGTTATGCGCTAATTCGTCCATGGCGCTAGCATTCGTCATATCAAATTCTAAATCACTAAATACTCGCGAATCGTAAACTTAAATAATGAACTAATCATCTGGCGAGATAGAAAAAAGTGTACACTACGATCTGCATTCATTTAAATTACATTCCGGTGTTACTTACTTGAAATACAGTTAGATTCAACTTTGCGGCTCTGACTTTTGCACAATTTCCTACGTTATCCGTGCGACGAAGGAAAATCCAGTTCGTTCACTGCTGTAGAAGACGCGCAACACCGTCACCAAAATCAACGTAATTCACTGATTTTCACCGCACTTTTTCACACAAATTTCTCACTGCGCACTAAATAAAAGCAATGGTTATTGCTCAAGTGAACAATAATTGCAAAATAACTGCCGGAAGGCGTTCAAATGATCTGTTTTTTCAAACTTTAGAGCGTTTGAAATTTATTTTCTTCGTCGCCTTGTTTATAGTCGAAAAACGCGTTGCCAAACTGGCGGTTTGAACTGAAATAATCTTATGTTACACATCTAATAATACATCATGCAGTCAATAAAAGTGGGTTTTCCAATTATTTTCCGCTAGTGTAATAAAAGAAAAGTCTTCCAAATAAATATTTTTCATACACACTCGTCATTCACACTAAAATTTTCCACTATTCCAAAAGTTTGAAACAGGAGAAATAATTTCACAACAGAAATCTGTTGGCAGCACTACCCACGTACATGTTAAGCATGTGTGTTAGTTGTTTGACAGACTGAGGCATTTAACTGAATGGCAGCACAATCGAAACCTTTTTTATGCGGTCCAAATGGGATTGCAATAGGAAATTTTTAGGAACCGAAAATAAACTTTTATGTTTGACTTTCAAAATTGACCGAAATGATAGTTATTCTGCATAAAGTCACAGATAAGTCGTCCAGTTATCCAAGAAATGGCTTGAGCTAAGGAACAAAGATTTGCAGTCCTGTTTTAAGTATGGTACATGCTCCTTGTGGTACAGAGAAAGAATACGTAGATGATCAATTTTCCGGTTTCAAATATGGAACATGCTCTCTGTAGTACAAAGAACAGAATGCGTTCACTTCATATGTTCTTGGTCATCCAAGAAATCCCTGGAGTAAGGCCTTCCGATCTACACGCGTAACTGAAGATCAATTTTCCGGTTTCAAATATGGTACATGCTCTCTGTGGTACAAAGAACAGAATGCGTTCACTGCATATGTTCTTGGTCATCCAAGAAATCCCTGGAGTAAGGCCTTTCGATCTACACGCGTAACTGGAGATCAATTTTCCAGTTTTAAATATGGTACAGGCTCTCTGTAGTACAAAGAACAGAATACGTTCACTTCATATGTTCTTGGTCATCCAAGAAATCCCTGGAGTAAGGCCTTTCGATCTACACGTGCAACTGAAGATCAATTTTCCGGTTTCAAATATGGTACATGCTCTCTGTAGTACAAAGAACAGAATATGTTCTTGGTCATCCAAGAAATCCCTGGAGTAAGGCCTTTCGATCTACACGCGTAACTGAAGATCAATTTTCCGGTTTCAAATATGGTACATGCTCTCTGTGGTACAAAGAACAGAATGCGTTCACTGCATATGTTCTTGGTCATCCAAGAAATCCCTGGAGTAAGGCCTTTCGATCTACACGCGTAACTGGAGATCAATTTTCCAGTTTTAAATATGGTACAGGCTCTCTGTAGTACAAAGAACAGAATGCGTTCACTTCATATGTTCTTGGTCATCCAAGAAATCCCTGGAGTAAGGCCTTTCGATCTACACGTGTAACTGAAGATCAATTTTCCGGTTTCAAATATGGTACATGCTCTCTGTAGTACAAAGAACAGAATATGTTCTTGGTCATCCAAGAAATCCCTGGAGTAAGGTCTTTCGATCTACACGTGTAATTGAAGATCAATTTTCCGGTTTCAAATATGGTACATGCTCTCTGTAGTACAAAGAACAGAATGCGTTCACTGCATATGTTCTTGGTCATCCCAGAAATCCCTGGAGTAAGGCCTTTCGATCTACACGTGTAACTGAAGATCAATTTTCCGGTTTCAAATATGGTACATGCTCTCTGTGGTACAACGAACAGAATGCGTTCACTGCATATGTTCTTGGTCATCCAAGAAATCCCTGGAGTAAGGCCTTTCGATCTACACGCGTAACTGGAGATCAATTTTCCAGTTTTGAATATGGTACAGGCTCTCTGTAGTACAAAGAACAGAATGCGTTCACTGCATATGTTCTTGGTCATCCAAGAAATCCCTGGAGTAAGGCCTTTCGATCTACACGCGTAACTGGAGATCAATTTTCCTATTTTAAATATGGTACAGGCTCTCTGTAGTACAAAGAACAGAATGCGTTCACTGCATATGTTTTTGGTCATCCAAGAAATCCCTGGAGAAAGGCCTTCCGATCTACACGCGTAACTGAAGATCAATTTTCCGGTTTCAAATATGGTACATGCTCTCTGTAGTACAAAGAACAGAATGCGTTCACTGCATATGTTCTTGGTCATCCAAGAAATCCCTGGAGTAAGGTCTTCCGATCTATACGAGTAACTGAAGATCAATTTTCCGGTTTCAAATAAGGTGCATGCTCTCTGTAGTACAAAGAACAGAATGCGTTCACTGCATATGTTCTTGGTCATCCAAGAAATCCCTGGAGTAAGGCCTTTCGATCTACACGCGTAACTGAAGATCAATTTTCCGGTTTCAAACATGGTACATGCTCTCTGTAGTACAAAGAACAGAATGCGTTCACAGCATATGTTCTTGGTCATCCAAGAAATCCCTGGAGTAATGCTTTTCGATCTACACGCGTAACTGAAGATCAATTTTCCGGTTTCAAATGTGGTACATGCTCTCTGTAATAAAAATAACAGAATGCGTTCACAGCATATGTTCTTGGTTAACAAAGAAATCCCTGGAGTAAGGCCTTTCGATCTACACGCGTAACTAAAAATCAATTTTCCGGTTTCAAATATGGTACATGCTCTCTGTAGTACAAAGACCAGAATGCGTTCATTGCATATGTTCTTGGTCATCCAAGAAATCCCTGCAGTAAGGCCTTTCGATCTACACGCGTAGCTGAAGATCAATTTTCCGGTTTCAAATATGATACATGCTCTCTGTAGTACGAATAACAAAATGCCCTCACAGGATATGTTCTTGGTCATTCAAGAAATCCTTATATAGCTTTTGTGCACACACATACACACACATACACACATGCATACAGTTCGTTGAGCTGAGTTGATTGGTATATAACACTATGGGTCTCCTGGCCTTCTATAAAAAGTTCGTTCTTGGAGTGAAATGATAGCCTTTCGGTACAACTTTGTTGTACAAGAAAGGCAAAAATAATGGGTACATTATATATTCAAACCAGGCCTTTAGATCGTTGGTTACGCGTGTCGATCTGAAATGATCTACTTCAGGTATTTCTTGGATATCCGCGAACGACTTTCATACGCAGATTCTGTTACTGTGAAATCTCCATGAGTCGATATTAAAGGGACCTTACATTTACAAAACCATCTTGTAGATCATTGTTTATGCATGTAGATCTGAAGGCCTTCCCTTCAGGTATTTCTTGGATAAACACGAACGTCTTCCATACGAAGATTCTGTTATATGTACTACAATGGGTACATTACATTTAAAAAACAAGCCTGTAGATCATTGGTTACGCGTGTAGACATGAAGGCCTTCACTTCAGGGATTTTGTGGATAACCGTGAAGATCTTCCATACGCAGATTTTATCATATGTACACAATGGGTATATTGCATTTACAAAACAGGCCTGTAGATCATTGGTTACGCGTGTAGATCTGAAGGCCTTCACTTCCGGTATTTCTTGGATAACCGCGAACGTCTTCCATACGCAGATTTTGTTATATGTACTACAATGGGTACATTACATTTACAAAGCAGGCCTGTAGATCATTGGTTACGCGTGTAGACCTGAAGGCCTTCACTTCAGGAATTTCTTGGATAACCGTGAAGATCTTCCATACGCAGATTCTATCATATGTACCACAATGGGTATATAACATTTACAAAAAAAAGCCTGTAGTTCATTTGTTACGCGTGTAGATCTGAAGGCCTCCACTTCTGGTATTTCTTGGATAACCGCAAACGTCTTCCATACGCAGATTCTGTTATATGTACTACAATGGGTACATGACATTTACAAAATAGGCCTGTAGATCATTGGTTACGCGTGTAGACCTGAAGGCCTTCACTTCAGGGATTTCTTGGATAACCGTGAAGATCTTCCATACGCAGATTCTATCATATGTACCACAATGGGTATATTACATTTACAAAACAGGCCTGTAAGTCATTGGTTACGCGTGTAGATCTGAAGGCATGCACTTCAGGTATTTCTTGGATAACCGCGAACATCTTCGATACGCAGATTCTGTTATATGTACTACAATGGGTACATTACATTAACAAAACAGGCCTGTAGATCATTGGTTACGCGTGAAGACCTGAAGGCCTTCACTTCAGGGATTTCTTGGATAACCGTGAAGATCTTCCATACGCAGATTTTGTTATATGTACCACAATGGGTATATTACATTTACAAAACAGGCCTGTAGACCATTAGTTACGCGTGTAGATCTTAAGACCTCCACTTCAGGTATTTCTTGGATAACCGCGAACGTTTCCGATATGCAGATTCTGTTATATGTACCACAATGGGTACATTATATTAACAAAATAGGCCTGTAGATCATTGGATACGCGTGTAGATCTGAAGGCCTTCACTTCCGGTATTTCATGGATAACCGCGAACGTCTTCCATACGCAGATTCTGTTATATGTACTACAATGGGTATATAACATTTACAAAACAGGTCTGTAGATCATTGGATACGCGTGTAGATCTGAAGACCTCCACTTCAGGTATTTCTTGGATAACCGCGAACATCTTCGATACGCAGATTCTGTTATATGTACTACAATGGGTACATTACATTAACAAAACAGGCCTGTAGATCATTGGTTACGCGTGTAGACCTGAAGGCCTTCACTTCAGGGATTTCTTGGATAACCGTGAAGATCTTCCATACGCAGATTTTGTTATATGTACCACAATGGGTATATTACATTTACAAAACAGGCCTGTAGACCATTTGTTACGCGTGTAGATCTGAAGACCTCCACTTCAGGTATTTCTTGGATAACCGCGAACGTTTTCGATATGCAGATTCTGTTATATGTACTACAATGGGTACATAACATTTACAAAACAGGCCTGTAGATCATTGGTTACGCGTGTAGATCTGAAGACCTCCACTTCAGGTATTTCTTGGATAGCCGCGAACATCCTCTGTACACATATTCTATTCAATGTTCCGCAATGTACACATATCATATTCCGAACAGGCCAATATTAATTGAATTTATGTTATTTTTATTTAACACGGTATGATACCGCATAAAAAACTAATTTGGTGTACTTGTAGAAATTGCACACCAATACCAACAGATTTATTTGACAGCAATCCATCGAGTTTTAGACTGGACGAACGAAAATTCTCATGGACATAAACAGATTTTCATAAGACAAATTTGAAAAATTTGAAGGGTATTTTTGATTGCCGATTCTCAATAAACGATGACTTGTTCAATGCGCTAATAGTACACAATGAAAACAAGGAACTCTAAAATACGTGTTACATACAACTTAGTTAGAGTCAGTAGTTGGGCTGGCGTATAAATTAGATTTGAAAACCAAGCACTACCTACTACGACGGGAATTAGCTCACTACCCTAATCAATAAAGAGCAAAATAGAAGGAGTTTCCGTAAAAAAAACACAAAAAAATATAAAATTGATACAATTTTTACATTAACTTTAAATGCTTTTAACCCTTATCCTTGCTTGATACTTTTCAGGCACTAAAAAATGACTTTTAAACCTCATAACTGCTTTGATTCTTAACCTTAACGATGCACCTACCAAACAAATTGCCTCTAGTTTTCAAACCTGAGAAGAGAACTGGCATTGGCCACCTGGTTCCGGAATAATTTCGGGGTCAAGTGGGGTACTTTTTTTCCTCAAATCGAATGACCTTGCTAAAAGTCTTCAAACTCATTTTTTGGTATGTCCTACTTCATGAAATCACGAGACATATTCTTGCCCATTTTTAAGTTCGTTGGTTTGTTTGGATTGGTTCTGTGATATTCTGCGACGTCTCAAACTTTATGAATTCGCGAAACGAGCTCAATAGTGTGTATTTAGAGGTACCCTGAGTGGTGTTGGCCAGGTTCCGTGGCATTCTGGGAACCTGGTTCCCTCGTGGAAGTGGCCACTTTTTATGTGATCTGAAACCCATCTTGTGACGTCTCAAACGTCATGATTTAGCCTTCCGTATGTCTTCCTCTCGTCGTTGTCTCCCAAAAAAAGTTTGCTTGTCTAGTTACAGATGTGAAACATCGCGAGGAATGTCAAGTTTGTAAACATCAGCATCGTAATTACTTTAGTACCCTAAAATCCTCTCCTTTCCTACTGTATGATTGTATTCCCTAACCTCGACCAAACCGCGAATCTTTCGGTTTCCCAAAACATACACTATGTATAAGAATCAAGTAATGTATTGTTAATCTTGATTTCGGCTCCGTAACGCCTCACGGCAAATGAGCCTTCCAAATACACGAAGATTAAAAAAAAGAGTCTAATTTGAGGTACCTGAGTGGTGTTGGTCAGGTTGCGTGGTATTCCGGGAACCTGGTTCCCCCGGGGAAGTGGCCACTTTTTCATGTGACGTATCAAACTTCATGATTTCGCGAAACGACCTCAATAGAGTCACAACCTGATAAACACCACTCAAGTATCTTTAAATGCACTCTGCTGAGCCCGTTTCGCGGAATCATAAATTTTGAGACGTCGCAAAATGGGTTTCAGATCACATAAAAAAGTGGCCAGGGTCCCGGAATGCCACGGAACCTGACTAGCACCACTCAAGTACCTTGAAATACACTCTTTTGAGCTCGTTTCGCGAAATCATGAAGTTTGAGACGTCGCAAGGTGGGTTTCAGATCTCATCAAAAAGTGATCACTTCCCTGAGGGAACCAGGATCCCGGAAAGCCACGGAACTGGATTAATACCACTCGAGTACCTCAAAATGCACTTTTTATTTATAACTTTATTAACGTGATTTTTTATCTTTATAGTAAGTTCATCACGGGCGATATGCACTCTATTGAGCTCGTTTCGCGAAATCATGAAGTTTAAGACGCCGCAAGGTGGGTTTCAGATCTCATCAAAAAGTGGCCATTTTTCAGAGGAACCAGGTCCCCGGAATGCCACGGAACCTGACCAGCGCCACTCAAGTACCTTAAAATGCACTTTATTGAGCTCGTTTCGCGAAATCATGAAGTTTGAGACGTCGCAAGATGGGTTTCAGATCATATCAAAAAGTGGCCACTTCCTCGGGGGAACCAGGTTCCTGGAATGCCACTGAACCTGACCAGATCCACTCAGGTACATCGAATCAGACTCTATTGAGCTCGTTTCGTGAAATCATGAAGTTTGAGACGTCGCAAGATGAGTTCAAATGGAAAAGTGGCTACTTCCCTGAGAGAACCAGGTTTCCGGAATTCCACAGAACCTGTCGAAACCCACCAATGAAACTTGAAATAGGCACTATTGATCATGTCTCGTGATTTGATGAAGTAGGACAAACTAAAAAAGGAGTTTTAAGCCTTTAGCATGGTCATTTGATTTTAGAAAAAAAAGTACCCCACTCGACCCCGGAATTATTCCGGAACCATGTGGCCACTGCCGATTTCCTTCCCAGGTTTGAAAACTAGAGACATAGCCGGTACGTTTGGTAGGTGAATCATCAAAATCGGTTAAGAATCGAAGGAGTTGTGTTTTTTAAAGTCATATTTTAGTGCCTAAAAAGTATCAAGGGAGGATAAGGGTTAGAGAAGGGGTCGTCTATGGAAAAATGCTAAGTTTTATTGCGTTTTCATATTTCGTCAAGGAAATTTTCATATTTTTTTTATTGCTCTTTAATTTGTTTTTCATGTAAAGTTTTCAATTCCTTGTGGAGAAAAAAAAAATTGTCGAAAATTTTGTAATTGTTTCTTGCTAATAATGTATTGTTTTAATTTATGGAAATTTTGATTTTTTTCCGTGAAACATTTTGATTTCTTTATGGAAAATTCTTCTTTTATTACTGCAATTTTTGCTTTTGAAGGCGCTAATTTATTTTTGTTTTGTGGCAAATTATTTCATTATTTATGCATTATTTTATTTATTGCTCATACCCTGATTTATTTATTGGATGTTTGCTAATTTTTATGCCAAATTTCTATTTTTTTTATGGGAAGTTTTTATTTAAGTCGTGGCAAAACATCCATCGTCAATTCGGTAGATAAAATTATGTATTCTAAGCGCTAGTTCCTCGGTCAGCCGGCTGCAGCCCTGAAAGATCCCTCCATTAGTTTCATTACATATGGAAAAAATTCACCACACCGGTAGCATCACACCAGCCTTCGCATCGTCAACTTTCCACGAATTGTTTCGTGATGTTTCCTGAAAACCATTAAATCTATGTACCTGCCACCTTCACAGCAAAAGCCTCAGCTCGCGAGGCGACCGACTCTCACTTGCCACTTTGACTTGAGGCACTCATAAATTTCCTTCCTCCAGCAGCAGCTCACCGCTCGCTGTGTTTGCTTCAGTTTTGGCTCCCAGAGCAGTTGAGGGTGTAATGATTTATGCCATCATCGTTTTTCCTGCAAGGGCTCCTGCTTGGCAGCCTCTGCGTACCTATGCCTTACAAAGCCAAGACCGACTAGCAACAACCGACGGATCCATTTCGCCATATGTTATTATAATTATTACGCACTTTCGTCGCTGGTTGTTCTTCAAGCGATTCCACTCAGGAAGACGGGAAAATTTCGGAAACCGTACTCGACCCTCTTCGGTTTGGGTGAAATCAAATTGTTGCCTGCAAAGGAGAAGATCGTGGAAAGATTTTTCCAAACCAAATATGGTCTATTTCAATTCACGAGTTATTCGACGTGGAAACATTTCTCTACAACCAAGTCCGGTCGTCGCCTGGATGGCGCTAAATCTGTGGGAGGGTGGAACTGGAAGTAACGGTGGCTGTGTATGAGTCAACTCAATATGATACTGTTTTGAGTTACGTGCGCTTCCATGCAGCTACTAAAAGGGCCTGCGATGGTCTTGTTGTTGGGGGTGTCGAAGAAAACGATGAAGTGAAAGCAGCAGTGGCGTAGCCACGGGGGTGGTTTTGGGTACAAAACCCCCCCCAGAGACAAAATTTTGGGAAGAAATTTTTTTTTTCGAAAGAAAAAATGTTCAGAAAACCCCCCCCAGACCAATTTTCTGGCTACGCCACTGGAAAGCAGCTATCGTTTTTGTCCTCGCCGTCGTCGTCGTCTTCGGGTGCTTTGTGGTTTTCTATGAGTTGTGAAATGTTGCTTTCTGAAGTGGACGGGGATTCACACACAAACGCCGAGCCCTGCCGCCAACGAGGACTATGATAAATGGTTCGGATTATGGGCCCATGGTTTGTTCCCCTACGCGGTGTCGTCGCCAATGAGTTCGATTGCGTTCGGTGGATTGCTAATGGCATCACTTCGAATACGAGACACTTCGGAGATGCTAGATTGCGAGGGAGCTATCTGAAAAATTAGACCTAATCGCAAGAGCACGTGACTTTGATTATGTATTTTCGGTGTCAGTGAAAGAGAAGCGAAAATGATTGATTTTTATTGACGATTTCCCATGTTGATAGGGAAATTAGATTTTGTAAAACAAATTCCTATATTACATTACGTAGTAATATGTTTTGAAGCACATTAAAATAAATACACCCGTTCTAAACAAAAATGATGAACAATGGGACTTTTTTTTTCGTTCAACGCATTATCTTTGAAATATTTGTAAAGTCTAATGATGAATTTGTTTTTCAGGTCGAATAATCTCACAAACTATTATTATTATTTATTATTTATTCAGACTAAGGCCGAAGTGGCCTGTGCGGTAAATAAGAGTCTTCTCCATTCGGCTCGGTCCATGGCTACACGTCGCCAACCACGCAGTCTACGGAGGGTCCGCAAGTCATCTTCCACCTGATCGATCCACCTTGCCCGCTGCGCATCTCGCCTTCTTGTGCCCGTCAGATCGTTGTCGAGAACCATTTTCACCGGGCTACTATCCGACATTCTGGCTACGTGCCCGGCCCATCGCAGTCGTCCGATTTTCACGGTGTGAACGATGGATGGTTCTCCCAGCAGTTGATGCAACTCGTGGTTCATTCGCCTCCTCCACGTACATTCCGCCATCTGCACCCTACCATAGATGGTACGCAACACTTTCCTTTCGAAAACTCCCAGTGCGCGTTGGTCCTCCACGAGCATCGTCCAGGTCTCGTGTCCGTAGAGAACTACCGGTCTAATACGCGTTTTGTAGATAGTCAGTTTTGGTACGGCGGCGAACTCTATTCGATCGGAGCGTCTTGCGGAGTCCAAAGCACGTACGATTTCCAGCCACTATGCGTCTCCGAATTTCTCTGCTGGTATCATTTTCGGCAGTCACCAGTGAGCCCAAGTACACAAATTCATCTACCACCTCGATTTCGTCACCACCGATGCAAACTCGCGGTGGGTAGCTCACATTGTCTTCTCTTGAACCTCTTCCTATCATGTACTTCGTCTTCGACGTGTTAATAACTAGTCCGATCCTCTTGGCTTCCCTCTTCAGTCTAATGTAGGCTTCCTCCATCTTCTCAAAGTTACGTGCCATAATATCTATGTCATCGGCGAAGCCAAATAGCTGGACGGACTTATTGAAAATTGTACCACTCGTGTTAATCCCTGCTCTTCGTATTACCCCTTCTAGAGCGATGTTGAATAGCAGACACGAAAAACCATCACCTTGCCGTAACCCTCTGCGCGTTTCGAAGGGACTCGAGAATGCCCCTGAAACTCGAACTACGCACATCACCCGATCCATCGTCGCTTTGATCAACCGTGTCTTCTTCTTCTTCTTCTTATTGGCATTACATCCCCACTGGGACAGAGCCGCCTCGCAGCTTAGTGTTCATTAAGCACTTCCACAGTTATTAACTGCGAGGTTTCTAAGCCAAGTTACCATTTTTGCATTCGTATATCATGAGGCTAACATGATGATACTTTTATGCCCAGGGAAGTCGAGACAATTTTCAATCCGAAAATTGCCTAGACCGGCACCGGGAATCGAACCCAGCCACCCTCAGCATGGTCTTGCTTTGTAGCCGCGCGTCTTACCGCACGGCTAAGGAGGGCCCCTGATCAACCGTGTCAGTTTATCCGGAAATCGTGCATTAGCTGCCATAGCTGGTCTCGATCGTTTGTATCATATGCGGCTTTGAAGTCGATGAATAGATGATGTGTGGGCACGTTGTATTCGCGACATTTCTGCAGTACTTGGCGAATGGCGAACACCTGGTCTGTGGTGGAGCGTTCGCCCATAAAACCCGCCTGGTACTGCCCCACGAACTCCCTTGCAATTAGTGCTAGTCGACGGCATAACATTTGGGAGAATACCTTGTAGGCGGCATTCAGCAATGTGATTGCGCGGTAGTTGCTACAATCCAGCTTATCGCCCTTTTTGTAGATGGGACACACGACACCTTCCATCCATTCCTGTAGCAAAACTTCCTCCTCCCAAATCTTGGTAATCACCCAGTGCAGCGCTTTAGCCAGTGCCTCACCACCGTGTTTAAATAGCTCTCCTGGTAGTTGGTCAACCCCAGGGGCTTTGTTGTTTTTCAGAAGCCGATCTCCTTCTGGATCTCCTGAAAATCCGGAGCCGGTGAAATTATGTCCTGCGCGCTTTCTCCCAGGTACATCGCCATACCGTCATCTTCGTCTGCCACATCGCCATTCAGGTGTTCTTCGTAGTGCTGCCGCCACCTTTGGATCACCTTCCGCTTGTTCGTAAGAAGGTTCCCGTTTATGTCCTTACACATATCAGGCTGTGACAGTGTGGCACGTGGCCCTTACGTGAACGGTTCAACTTCTCATAGAACTTTTGTGTGTTATTAGCGCGGTACAGTTGCTCCGTCTCTTCACGGTCTCGATTTTCCTGCTGGCGTTTTTTCCTCCGGAAAATCAAGTTTTGTCTGTTCCGTGCCCGTTTATATCGTGCCTCGTTCGCCCTCGTGCGGTGTTGCAGCAATCTCGCCCATGCTGCATTCTTCTCTTCTACTAACTGCTCACATTCGCCATCATACCAGTCGTTTCTCTGATCCGGGGCACCGTGCCAAGTGCAGCGGTTGCGGTGCTACCAATGGCGGAGCGAATATCTCTCCAGCCATCTTCAAGAGACGCTGTGCCTAGCTGCTCTTCCGTTGGGAGTACCACTTCCAGCTGCTGCGTGTATTTTTGGGCTAGTCTACAGTCTTGTAACCGCCCAATGTTAAGCCGTGGCGTCCGACTTCGACGCGTGTTGTACACCGTCGAGAGTTTTAAGCGCAGGCATACTGCAACGAGGTAGTGGTCGGATTCAATATTCGCACTGCGGTAAGTGCGTCGATTAGAACGTGGTCGATTTGGTTTTCCGTTTCTTGGTGAGGTGATTTCCATGTGGCCTTGTGGATATTTTTGCGGGGAAAGAAGGTGCTTCGGACTACCATTCCGCGGGAGACTGCGAAGTTTATGTATCGTTGGCCGTTGTAATTCGATACGGTGTGCAGACTATCCGATCCGATGACCGGTCTATACATTTCCTCCCTTCTTACCTATGCGTTCATGTCACCGATGACGATTTTGACGTCCCGCAGTGGGCATCCATCGTATCCCATTGAATTCCACCACTTAATTATATCTTGACAGATACGTATTTCGACCTCAACAGTAAGGCCGTCTTCAGTGTTTCGTCGAGTCAAGTACGAGACACTGAAGACGGCCTTACTGTTGAGGTCGAAATACGTATCTGTCAAGATACAATTAAGTGGTGGAATTCAATGGGATTGTATTAACTCGTCTTATGACAAGTGAAGACATTCCACTAAAAAGCTCAAAATAATTTTCTTATCCATCGTATGTCTGCTCTAGCTGTGCGTAGAACGCTTCTTTCTTGTCGTCCGGTCTCCCTTCGTGTGGGCAGTGCACGTTGATGATGCTATAGTTGAAGAAACGGCCTTTAATCCTCAGCTTGCACATCCTTGCGTTGATTGGCTGCCACCCAATCACACGATGGCGCATCTTACCCAGCACTATGAAGCCGGTTCCCAGCTCGTTGGTATCCAGCAAATCTCCTGCAGCGCCACGACGTCGAAGTTGCGGGGATGTAATTCATCATAGATCATCCTGTCACAACCTGCGAAACCTAGCGACGCAGTTCCATGTTCCAAGCTTCCAATCGTGATCCTGTATTCGTCGCCTAGGTCTTTGCCGATTATATCGAGTCGCATTATCTCTTATATTGTTCGTAATGATTGGTTTTCCAGGCTTATTGGGCCTGCGCAAACCTCCTGTCTCGTCGGAGGGCCGTCGTGTCAGGGCTGTTTAGAGTCCCACCTAACACCAGGACTTGGGCTTGTGCGCTTTGAGCGGCACACGGTCGCTTTGGTGGGGCCTACTTGCGGATACATGCAGCTTTTTATGGAGGTTTAATAGGGCCCATTGTCAAACCCCACAACCTAGGCAAACCCCACAACTCGCAGATGGCCTGGGGAGGGATCGTCAAGCCCTTGGACATAATCCTTGCTGCCCTCACAAACTAATTGAAAGAAATAATTCAAAATTATTTTTGAAATAATTTATAGAAGAATAAATATTACAAGGGGAGATCCTCCAGCGCCAGACACCTCCCAATACCGAACATTTCTCAAAACGACACTTGTAGAGGTCCCTCTACCATCTTATTTAGAACGAAAGGAAGCTTTTGACATAGCCTTTTCCTGATTGGCATATCAGATACTTATGTCGTAAACTTTGTGCAAAATTGTAAATTGAACATAAATGCTCAAAGTTTCAGAAAAATTATTTAACCTTTTTTTTAAAGGAATGTCTTCAACTGTCTCTAAGACGAGCTAAGTACTTTCCATTTAATTCCATTTTGTTTTGTTATCTTTACAGACACGCAGGGCCGGATTTATGGGGGGCCGAGGGAGCCGTGGCCCCGGGCCCCCACAAATCTTATGTACCAACACCAACCTTTTTTGTACATTTTGGGGCCCCACATACTGTCGGCCCCGGGGCCCCCTTCCGGCTAAATCCGGTCCTGAGACACGTATTTCGACCTCAACTGTGAGGCCATCTTCAGTGTCTCGTATTTGACTGACTTATTTTTTTCAATGCTCTTCATTGATTTGCTTGTGAAAAGTTTTTAATTTTTTATAGACAAAAAAAACATTTTGTGGAAAATTTTGTAGTTATTTATTGCTTATATATTGATTTATATGGAAATATTGTATTTTTTTAATGGAACATTTTGATTTCTTTATGGAAAATTATTTTTTATAATTACAATTTTTGCTTTCGAAAGTACCAAATTAGAGGTTTTTGGCATGTGTTTACGAGAGGCCCATGCATGTTACAATCTGTACCATTTCACCGAAAGACATTTCGTCGAACGACATTTCGTCGAATGACAATTGATCGAATGAACGTTTGGTCAAAAGAAAATTACGTCGAATGGATGTTTGATTTAATGAACATTTAGTCAAAGTTTAAATTTAGTCCGCTAGAGACGTAGTACATTTGGTCGAAAGACGTGTGGTCAAAAGGACACTACGTTGAATAAAGGTTTGGTTGAATGGATGTTTAGTCGAAAGCAGATTTTGGAAAGAAGAATCTTCACACATTTGGTTGAATGACTCGACAAGATATTACGTCGAATAGACATTTAGTCGAAAGTAATTTTTCGAATGCATAACCTTGGTAAATATCATCGAATAACGTTTCGTCGAATGGATATTTGAAAGAAAGAAAGAAACTTTAGCCAATAATAAAAAATAAACAAAAGTATTCATTGCGGTGTTTTAAAAAGTAACATGACTATTGCTCCAATATTGGCCAAAGAATGATGGGTTCACAAATTAATAAATAATAGGAAAACGGTATTTTTTTTCGATTTGATACTGACTTCGACGAACTTCTTCAACCAACTATGATGAATCTATCCTGGAGAACGTGAATAAAATATATTTAGTCGAATGATGTTTCGTCGCATGACTTTTGGTCGAAAAGACATTAAGTCGTATGGCCATTTGGTCGGAATAAAGTTTTCTGCCAACCATTAACGAATTATGGTTAGAAGTTACGAAGCACCTATTTATCAGCATGAGTATCAATGAAAAGAATAACAAAACCATTTCCATTCGATCAAATGTCCCAGCAACAACAACGGACAGAATATTTACACAATACCCAGCGGACCAGTGAAGAATTCTCCGCATTACGAAAAGTTTTCTAATGTTCGATTCGTCTTCAAAATGGATCGCAATTATTGTAGAAGGGTAAAAAATATATGGAAATTTACTCATTTAATCCCAAGTTTCACCATTGAGGAGTATTTGATTTCCTTTATCAGCCAATCACACATTCAGACGTGAGAATCTTAATAGATTCATCGTAGTCGGTGACAGGGGTTCGCCAAAGTCAATATCATGTCGGGAAAATTTACCGTTTTCCCATTATTTATGACTTTGGTCAAATTTGGAGCCATAATTTTGGGACCTTTGAAAACGCTGTCAAAAGTCATTTAGTTTTTAACTATTATTGACGAAAGTTCCTTTCTTTCAAATAACCATTCGACGCAACGTCATTCAACTAAATGTACCAAGATAATTTATTCGAAAATCCGCTCTCGTTCAAATGTCCATTCGAACAAATGTCCTTCGACTAAATGTATGAACATTTTTCATTCCAAATTCTGCTTTCGGCTAAATGTTCATTCGACCAAACGTCACTCGACGAAATGGTATAGATTCCGATTCGACAAATCGAGTCAATTACTAGACACTTGCGGACGAAATACATATCTGTAAAGATTACAACGTGGTAGAATTAAATGGAATTATGCTAAGCTCGTCTTATTACAGAAGTAGGCATTTCACTAAAAGATTCTAATAATTTTTATAGAATAGAAAACTTTTCCTCATGGGTACCTAATGTTTTGATATTTTTGTAGGTTTTCATTTTTTTTTGCCACAGGGTCTCCTTTCAGTTTCCTCAGGCGAAAAATCCCCATTCGCTTTCATATTCGTTTGAACTTCCTCTCGTCCACTGAACTCCTCTGATCAATTCTTCCATGTATCTTATGTATTTTTTGGGTCTGGGTCATTTGGCATAAAGTCATTTGGCATAACGCCATTTGGCATAATTTTAAACTGCAAGAAAAGAGTGGGTCATTTACTCGGGGAAGAGATCACACCTACCATTGTTTTATTCCCCGCAAGCGCCTACTTATGGAGAAGGAGTCACATCCACCATTGCCATAATCCTGGCAGGGCCTTCTTTAAAAGAAGGGATCACATCCACCATAGCTACAATTCGGGCCACACACCTACTTTTAAAGAAGGGATTATATCCACCATTGCTTCAATCCGGGCAAGCGCCTATTTTTAAAGAAGGGATCGCATCCACCATGGCCTTAATCCGGGCATGCGCCTACTTTTAAAGAAAGGATCACATCCACCATTGCCTCAATCTGGGCAAGCGCCTTCTTTTAAAGAAGGGATCACATTCTCCATTGCCATAGTCCATGCAAGCGCCTATTTTCAAAGAAGGGATCACATTCTCAATTGCCATAATCCATGCAAGCGCCTACTTTTAAAGAAAGGATCGCATCCACCATGACCTTAATCACATCCTTGACCATGGATCACATCCTTTATTGCCATAATACGGCCACACGCTTACTTTTGAAGAAGGGATTACATCCACTATTGCTCTATTCCGGGCATGCGCCTACTTTTGCATTGCATTGCAAATGCATTCTTTCTACGAGAGGATAATGTCTTTTCAATATTGTTATCGACGGGTGTTATATTTACTATTCCGGGGTGTTTTCCGCACCACCTCGGCCTTGGAACTTCTAGCCGCACCGTGCTGCCAATACGTCAGGAGTCTTTTTTTATATTAAAATAAGCATTCATCGTTAAAAAGAAAACTGTCTAATACGTTGACGCTATCATGTTATTTATAATTCTCTCGATTTCAAAAAGTTAAAAAAATATAGTTTTTAAGTATTTGGAAGGAATTTGGATGAGTATATATCCTATCAATCAAATAAAAATTATTATAAATAATACCATCTGGCATCATGTTATCGTAGAACGTACATAGTTTTGTTTACGTCGCATTCTCTACCGTCCTGTGAGAGAATGAGAGTACGATGTTGAGAGATTGAGTGAAATTTTGCTTAGGCCGGGAACTAGTTTGAAGTGTGCCGGAAATGCAATCGCTATGACTGAAATAAGTGCTGCACCTTGTTAATTTAAATCAAATAAAAGCTTTTTCAAACGATTTTTAGCAAGAATAGCTATTTTTTAAGCAGAAATGAATTCCATTGCAGTATCAAACGGCCCACAAAATTCAGGAAAAGTTGCTTCTTGATATAAATATCAATTAAATAATGCAGTCGTATTCATGTTAGGCCGGGAATGGAGTATGAAACCCTATTGTTAAATTAACAGATATTAAGCGCTCAAAGTGGATACTGTTTGTGAAGGTTTACGCTGGCCTTTTATTCCCCTTCGTTGGTCGAGCTGAGTCGATTGATATGTAACACTATGGGTATGTGCTATGGGTCTCCTAGTCTCCTATAAAAAGTTCGTTTGGAATTGAAACGATTGCCTTTCGGTGCAACTTTGTTGTACGAAAATAGCACACATGATAAAACCGCTTATTTCACACACAACTGGGCTGATTATAAATAGCAAAAATAAAAATATCAACCCCAAATCGGTGAAACCACCTTCCGTATTCCAATACATTTTCTATTAATACGCTTTTCACTGCGGTTTCAGGTTGCACCAGACTGTCCATTCTGCTCGGCACCTCATTTTCTCAGAATAATCATCAAAAATCACGTACTGCGTAAACGAACTTCATCTACCTCCGTGTCCACCTCGCCGGTACTCGTTGACAGTAGCACCAGCGAAGGCGAAAAATCCCGGCGCTAATTTCTGCTTATCCTCCACAAAACTCAACTCGGGCGCGGTCATTACTTTTCCCCGCGGCCGCTGATGAACGGAAATGGCGAATAAGCGGGAGAAAATTTCCCGAAAACTCTCGAACGGAGAGTACCCTCCCCGCCCCAAATATCGGCATTTCATTTATAGATATGAACCGAGTATAAAATAATTACAAGATTTATTTATAAAATGCTTTGCAGGAAGCGACCGAACTGGTGGATGGGGTTTTCCATGGAACTGTATCGACGGAACAAGTCGTGAATGGGGGGCGCGCGGGCGAGTGTTTCGAGTGAAATGTACACCGCGAGCAATTTCGGACCGTAGAAGTGAGCCAAAACGTTTAAAATGCGATCAGCAGATTTTCTGTCTTTGCTCAATAGCACCCGTTGCACAGTCAGTTTGTAGTTCAACCTGAATGGCCGAAATTAGATACGTCTTCAAATTAATTATCGTGGAGGTTTTTGATTTTTCGCATTCGTAAAGTGCCCACCCGAATATAGTTAACATAGACACGTCAAAAATTCAACAAAATTTCTCTTGAAAATTGAATAAATTTTCAATACTATAACAGAATTTAACGTTGAATTTCCATTGAAATTTGAAAAAAAAATCCCAGGAAAACTTAAACTGAAAACATCACATAAAAATAAAAACGGTTTTGGCGGACCTTCCAAACTCAAAAATACTCCCAACAGCAAATTCCACAATGGCCAGCTCACTCTGCAACTGGTTAGAGTGCCGAAGTCGCTCCAGAGATTCTTATTGGAGCATAGCATCCAGCTCGTTGGTGCCTCGGGCAAACCAAATCAGTAACGCGTCAGAATCTACTTGGTCCAAAGCCCAAAGCCAGCGTATCACGATCAAGAATTTCGCGGTGAAAGAAATCGCTGGCGGAGTTAAGCTGGGGCACGTGACCCACCAAATCGAACACCTATTTATCCTGAAATTTAATTAGGTATGTAGGTACTAGGGTGGTTCAAAAAATCGATTTTGCTCCACAACGCTCATCTGATTCTATATCATGTTATGAGTGTCCCCTGAAAATTTGAGCTCATTTGGATTAAAACTGATTTAGCACAAGCCGTTTAAAGTTTGCATGCAAATTAGTATGGGGAAATTTATAAATATTGATTATAGCGCTTCCCCATTACGCGCAGGTTGAAAGAAAACCTAAATAGCTGAATCGCATACTATGTACGCCAAAGTTGTCCAATTTTTATAATCACTGTAATTTTCATAAGAATATGCGAAGGTCTTAAGAATGAACTTCTCAGAATCAAATTTTGTTCCACCTCGCGTTTTAAAGGGCAAAACATACTTTTGCAAATAAACAATAAAGAATGATCCATAAAACAAAGAAAAACAATCCGTAAATAACACCTGATTGTTTCGTGAAACACTACCATAAATCCATAGAATAGTGCGGGAAGAGCACCACTTTCACTTGGCACTTGGAGCAACGAGCTGCTGTTATCTTTTTAGTCTACACTTACTGCAAAGCTAAAATGAAAAGATGAAAGTTTTTTCTTTTTTTAAAATTGGTGTCTCTGAAAATGCGAGGATATTTTTTTTAAATTCTGGACAGTTTTACCTCAAGGAATAAAGGAATGTCCGAAGAAAAAATACCTGGATGATGTTCTGCCAAAATTGCTTAAAGAAATTTCGAAGGATTTGCAAGAATTTCTTTCTAGAGTTTTGGAAGAATTCTCTTAAAGAATAACTGAAGGAATTTCTTTGAGCGAAACCCAAAATAATTGCTAAAGCAATCCCTTTAAAAAAAGTAAGAGTGCCTAATTCAATTTAGGCATCAATTTTCAAAGGCTTCTTCTTCTTAATTCTACTTCTTCTATGGCTTCCATTCCAACTGAAACTTGGCCTGGGGTGGCATTGTGCATCTTGAATCGAATCACTCGATTCGTACGTTTTTGCATTCGTTTCGAAAAAATTGCGGCATTATGTATTTTGTTCGACTTCATTCAGTCGTAGTACAAGATTTCGAATGATGTTGTACTAGCTCAATCGAGTATGTTCTGTCAAATGAAATGTAAACAGAGCGAATGAGAGATAGCTGTCTCCGTGTCTAGTATATCGCCCGCAGGAGAGACAACTTTCAGCGCATGGCGAATGTGAGTAAACAGAGAGAATAAGAGTAATTTCATCTGCGTGTAGCATCGTGCCTGTTGGGAAGGCATCCTTCCCGGCATGAATTGGCAGTTAATTTATAAACAAGCAAATTGTGCTCAGTGACAATAAAAATCAATATTATTTATTGAGTAGTTGCAATTGATATAAAAATTATGCCGATACGATGTGTTTTGTAAATTGAGATATTGTTACGACACAAATTATAAATTTTATGTTAATTCGAGTTAAAGCCACAGATCCAATTTTGAGCTAAATAATTTAAAGCTAAAGAAGGATTCGATAATAAATTTCTTTGATGTTTCCATGTGTTTTAGTTAAATGTACTTGGGTTATCTCATGCGCGTTTTTTTTATTTATTTAACTTACCTATTTTTACGTAGATTGTGACACGTTTTACGCCAATTTTCCGCATTGATTTTTTACGTGGTTTATCGAAATCGTCAAGAAAAACTGCAAACACCCGATTTTATTTGAAGTCGTTTTTACGCGGATTTCGGGATAACTAGAGATTGCATATTGGCTAGAAACTATAAAAGTAGGTATACTAATGACACTCTTTTCTTCAAGATACAATAATGAAACATTTATTCCCTTCCCGTAGAGAAATAATAACAAATATAATTGAAAACTTTCAGCAAGAAATGACTCTCGAACAAAATTCGAAAGCTATAAAGGTGACGAGTGTTTTTCATTCGACTTGAGTCGTTTTTCAGTGTGCTATCGAGTTTCCATAATGCCAAACATCTCGTTATCCTTGTACCTCCTGGAGCATACTCGAACGATGAGTCGTTTTCGAGATCGAATCGAAAGCCGTAATGCCAAACATGTTCGACTCGATAGAATTTCGTTCGAATGCCACCCCTGCTTTTAAATTTTATTAGCATTTACACAGTTATTATCCAAATAAAATTCGATCAATGTTTCTGGATATTCTTCCACGAATTCTTCAAGGTATTTATTCCGGGAATTAGAAATAGATTTGGTGATTTTTTTGCGTAATGTATTTTGTAACGCGCGGCTACACGCAAAAAAAGCGTTCCCGAATTCGTGAATCATCAAAAATACACCGTGATTTAATTCATGGATTCGGGAGCACCAGTCACCCTTTGTTGACCCTTTCGGCCAAACGATCCTTTCGGCCAAACGACTCTTTCGGTCAAACGACCCTTTTGTCCTAATGACCCTTTCGGCCAAATGACCATTTCGGCCAAACGACCCATTCGGCCTAACAATCCTTTCGGCCAAACGACCTTTCGGCCAAACGACCTTTCGGCCAAATGACCCTTTCGGCCAAATCACCATTTCGGCCAAACGACCCTTTCGGCCATATGACCCTTTCATCTAAACGACTTACTTACTTACTTATCCTGTACACCTCCGGTGGTGCAAAGGGCCGACTTGAAAGATCTTCATCCTGAGCGTTGCCCGGCTATCGCTTTAACCTGTTGCCAGGTTAGATTTCGGTCGACTTCTTTTATTTCTTTATTGAGGCTTCGCCGCCATGAGCCTCTGGGTCTGCCTCTGCTGCGATGTCCCGCTGGGTTCCAGTCTAATGCTTGTTTACAGATTTCGTTTCCGCCCCTACGTAGAGTGTGGCCAACCCAGCCCCACTTCCGATCTCGATTTTTTGTTGCTATCGGCCTCTGGTGACAACGACGATGGAGCTCGTTGTTTGAGATCCAGTTGTGAGGCCACCAAGCCCGAATTATATACCGCAGGCATCTATTAATGAACACCTGCAGCCGTTGAGTGTTCTCCACTGATACACACCATGTTTCGCTAGCGTATAATAGCACAGATTTCACGTTAGAGTTGAAAATTCGTATTTTGGTGCGTTCACTTATCTGTCTGTTTTTCCAGATATTTCTTAAACTCGCAAAGGCAGCCCTTGCTTTCTTTATCCGCGCGCCTATGTCGATCTTGGTACCGCCGTCTGACGCCATTTAACTACCAAGATATTGGAAGCTTTCAACATTCTCCACTGGTTGTCCGGCTACTGTGAAACTGGAAGAAGTCACCGTGTTTATATCCAACGATTTGGTTTTGTTGACGTTGATGACTAAACCTGCCGAAGAGGAGTGCTCGGCAAGGTCGTTGAGCTTACTCTGCATATCAGAGCGCCGTTGCGCGAGGAGTGCAACATCATCCGCCAATTCGAAGTCATTTAGGTGCTCCATGGTTATAGGCTGCCATAACAGCCCGCGGTTTGGTTCACAGTCAATCGCATCTACCAGAATCTCGTCGATTACGATGAGGAACAGTAACGGTGATAGAATACATCCTTGCCTCACACCAGCTACGACCCGGATAGGGTCGGACAAGACCCCATTGTGCAGCACTCTACACGAGAAGGCCTCGTACTGTGCCTCGATGATGCCGATGATTTTCTCAGGAACTCCCTTGCGTCTCAGGGCGCCCCACATATTCTCGTGATTGAGACGGTCGAAAGCTTTTTCGTAGTCAATGAATACCAAGTAAAGGGACTCTTGGAATTCGTTGACCTGCTCCAGAATGATGCGGAGCGTGACAATATGGTCCACACAGGATCTTCCGGCACGGAACCCGGCTTGCTGCCGCCGGAGAGTCGCATCGATCTTCTCCTGAATCCGGGCTAGGATATTTTTGCACAGAACTTTGAGAACGGTACACAGCAACATAATGCCTAGCCAGTTATCGCATACAGTCAGGTCACCCTTTTTGGGCACCTTCACTAAGATACCTTGCATCCAGTCGACCGGGAAAGTTGCGGTGTCCCAGATATTACGAAATAAACGATGCAGTAGTTGAGCGAATGTCATGGGGTCAGCTTTGAGCATCTCGGCTAATATGCGGTCGACCCCTGGGGCTCTATTCGATTTCATGCTTTGGATGGATGTTTGAATCTCTAGCAGTGATGGAGCTTCGGTATTGACGCGTGTTATACGTCGGATCCTAGGCAGATCATGCCGAGGTGGTGATGGCCTGTCTGGCCCTTGAAAAAGTTGTTCGAAGTGCTCGAACCAGCGTTTCAGCTGGTCAGTTGGGTCGGTCAATAACTGATCATTCGCGTCTTTCACAGGCATCGTTGCATTCATCTTCGCCCCGCTTAAGCATCGTGAGATATCGTAGAGGAGGCGAATGTCCCCGGTTTCGGCGGCTCTCTCTCCTTCGTCGGCCAGAGATTCTGCCCACGCTCGCTTGTTCCGTCGACATGAGCGTTTTACTTCCTTCTCAAGAGCCGAGTGTCGTTGACGGGCTAAGACTTTGGTTTCCTCTGGTTTTCGATCGCTCTATCGCGGCTCTGGCTTCTCTTCGCTTCTCTATCTTTCTCCAAGTCTCATCGGTGATCCATTGTTTTCTCTGGGTGCGTAGTTCGCCCAGATTGTTCTCGCTGGTGGTGGTGAAGGCATTCTTGATGGCGGTCCATTGGTCTTCCACGCTGCCACCTTCCGGAATATCTGCAGCACGCGTCTCCAGTTCTTCAACGAAGGACCGTTTCACCGTGGCATCTTCCAGTCGGCGTGTGTTGAATCGTCGTCCAATTTTTTCCTCCTGCCGACGAATCCGCGCAATGCGCAGGCGTATTTCGCCGATGAGGAGGTGATAATCAGACGCGATATCGGCACTACGTTTATTCCGTACATCAAGAAGGCTCCGTTTCCATTTTCGGCTGATGCAGATGTGGTCGATTTGATTTTCTGTAAAGCCGTCATGGGAGACCCACGTGACCTTGTGAACCGGTCGATGAGGGAAGAGCGATCCCCCGATCACCATGTCGTTATTACCACAAAATTCTGCGAATAGCTCTCCGTTTTCTCTCATTTCTCCGAGACCATGTCGTGCGCTCATGGTTCGAGTTGTCGGATCCGATCTTCGCATTGAAGTCGCCCAAACAGATCTTGATATCACCCTTCGGAATTCTATCTACGACGGCATTGAGTTGACTGTAAAAGTTCTCTTTGTCTTGCAGATCGGCAGCATCGGTTGGCGCATAACATTAGATTATAGTAAGGTTTCGGACCCGTGTTCTAAATCTGGCAACGATTATCCTTTCACTTATAGGTTCCCACTTCATAAGCGCAGAGTGTGCCTGAGCGCTTAGTAGGAAGCCAACTCCGCGATGCCGGGGAGCGTGTTCACCTCGTAAATCAGAGTATAGCAGAACTTGTCCCGACGGCGTTCTGTGTTCTCCAAAGTTTGGCCAACGGACTTCACTCAGTCCCAGGATCTCAAGCTTCATGCGGCGTGCCTCATTGGCAAGTTGTGCCAATTTACCCTGCTGGGCTAGGGTTAAAACGTTCCATGTTCCTATTCGTGTCCGTTGTTTCCCGCTACGCAACCCTTAGCTGGCGGTCAATTGTCATCGGAAGACCCGTGGAAGCGTGAGTATTGGAACTTGTGAGGACCAGAGCTATGTTAGGCGCCCCTTCCCGGATGTCAACTCACCATTTCGCAGCCCATCTAAACGACCCTTTCGGCTAAATGACCCTTTCAGCTAATTGACTATTTCGGCCAAATGACCCTTGCGGCCAAACGACTCTTTTGGCCAAATGACCCTTTTGGCCAAACCTCCCTTTCGGCCAAACGTCCCTTTTGGTTAAACGACCCTTTCGGCCAAATTACCCTTTCGGCCTAATGGTCCGTTCGGCCCAATGGTATATTCGGCCAAACAACTTTCTGCCTAGTGGCATTCGGCTATATGGCTTCCGGCCGAATGGGTTTCGGTCAAATGACCCTTTCCCATTGAAAATAATCACAATGGGGATATTTAGCTCTATTCAATGGTGGCGCATTTTGACCCCTATGGGCGTGGTACCCGCACTTCTCCTATCCGATCGTCGAGCTTCTGGCAATACTCTTCCGATTTCTTCCCGCCGACAATCGCTGGATATTGTAACATTTCGTTCGCTCTGATCTTTCATTTGATACAGTTGACCGTGATCGAATTTTACTGGCAACGAGGAGTGATGAGAGTAAATGATCGGACCTCTGAATGTCCGCACATCGATAACATCCGAGAAATTCCGCCCATCTTTCTGAACATGGTCTGTCTGGTTGCAAACTTCACCATTCAGGCGTCTCCGGATATTATTTCGTGAAAATTAGGTGCTACTGATGGCCATCCCTCTGGCAGCTGTGAAATTTACTAGCCGTAGGCCGTTATCATTGGTAGCAGAGTAAAGGCTCTCCCTACCGATTATGGGACGGAAAACAGTCCTCTCTACCGACCATAACGTTAGCGTCTCCGATAATAATTTATACGCTATGGTTTGGACACGTGCAATACGCTTTATCAAGACAATTATGAAACGCATCATTCAGGTCGTCGGATTTATCGTTTGTCGGCGTAGATGTTGATTTGGCTGTAATTGAAGAATTCGCTCAGTATCCTTAACACACAGGTCCGCTTAGGGAAGATCCATAAAGAAAAGGAAGATCCACGCAAAAATTGGCGATTTTCACCCCCCCCCTCCCCCTTTCGTCACACTTTTTGCATGAAACATCTAAAATTTTTGTATGAGTTATCACGCTGCTCGACCCCCCCCCCCTTGGAGCGTGACGTACTTTGTGGATGGCCCCTTATGGGTTTCCACCGCAGTACTCGTTTCTCTTGCTTGCCCTTCACAATGAAACCAACTCCATGATCTGCTCTTTCGCAACCTTGCGTAGCTTACAAGGCTCGCTTGTCCAGGTTCATTAAAGGTTCTAACATTCCAACAGGTACCGAGTTTCTAGTCGTAGTCCTTATTTCGATACCGGGTCGATTACCAAAAATAACGTTCTTCATTTTTTTTGTGGTACATACTAAGGAATAAGAAACACTCTACTGGAAACAGTCCAACTTAAATTGTTAATATCCATATTTTTGGTTGTGAAACAATATTATTCATAGAATAATAATTGAAATTCAGTGATGTCAAACAACCTGTGAAATTAGTTTTGACCAGGTAATCTATATACTACCCCAAAGTGCATTAGTATTTTCAAATAAGTTCAATGAGGGTAAATGAACAGGAGCGGAAGTATCAGGAGTACTCATAAGGGTGAGAGAACACGGAACATTGGCACGAAATTAGCGAGATAAGTTATTGGCTTCGTTTTTGAAGACGTAATTGAAACCGAATTGCGTAGATTGATGCATTGCCTCGGGATTTTTCTATTTTTAACAGTATGGAAATCAGGAATGTGAAACGTCGTCGGCGGACAAGCAATTATCATGGCTCGGCAGTTTAGCTGTCTCAATAAAAATATGACATCGCAACAGGTAGAGCCATGTTTTCACACGATCGTCAGACTCCGGAGAAGACGGGCTTTGTGTTTTATTTACGACCGGCGCAATTATTTCAGAAAGCATCAATGGCTTCAAGCCCACGTAGAAGCGAATCGACAATAATAATCATCTTGGAAATCGCTCCAAAAGACCACACAACGACCTACACTAAGGCCACGGTCCTGTGCCGCCGCGGCGCCGCCGTGATTGATCATCACCGAGCACGCTAACGGAGCCTATATCCATTCCTTTGGTCGTGAGCCTTCGGATTCCGGTTTATACCAATACGTCGATTGCCGCTTCGCTCTTCCGTCTCCAGCTATGATTGATTGTGTAAATTGAAGATTGTCATGTTTGAAGCCGGGAAATTTTGAACCATTTGCACCTTTGAACAGCAACGCCGACCATCAAGAACAAACTGTGGTGTTTGTTGAAATCGCAGTCCCAACCCCCATTCAATCTAACCGATGGAAAAGAGAAAATGTACATCACGCAAACGGTACTCTAAATGTAGAACTGCTAGAACCTATGCCTAGCCTTCGTACTGAACGAGGGCAGGCTCGAGAGGCGGGTGGATGGGACCCAAAACAAACTAAAAACGGGAAAAGCTTTTTTCCCACAGCGATTTACTCTTGCTGTTGGCTCTTCTAGTTCGTTGAATGGCGTAGCCTTCCTGTCGCTCATCGCATGAGCGTTGTTAGGTATATGAGCTCTTGGTACCATCCTCTCGTAAATGTCATTTACGTTTTGGGGAACAAACTCTTCCCGCTGTATGATTGCATATCAGGGATGAATTCTGCGAAGATGAATGTAGCAAGTTCATTATCGATTTATTTATTTGTAACTTTTGAAACATTGTCATGTTTTTGAGACGGAGTATGTATCTGTAGAATTATATTCTCGATAAAAAATTAGGAGAGACTAGTAGAGTATAGTAACTATAATTTAATTACAACTGACAGTCTTCGCCATTGAGTTCAAATTTCATCACTGAGTCATATTTGCTTTATGTTCTTGAAAAAAACTATCCCCCACCCACCATGCTGTCGTCCTGGGGCCGCCACTAGACACTTCATCGCATCATAGCGTACTCCACCGCCAGGTTTTGTGTGCAATCCAATGTAGATACAGCTAGCAGTGATGACGAAAACGACTAGAACGAACGAGAACTGCATCACCAGCTTTTGCACCCTCCCCCCCTCCATGCCTTGCCGGTGAAATTCTGTTTTGGGGTATTCTTTTTTGCACATTTTCCCTGTCTCGGAAAACTTTCCACTCTCTCCGCTTTTACTGGAGCTACGCTCGTACCGAAGTGAGGAACTTTTTGCTTGCTGTTTGCTCTGTTGCTCCAACAGCACCCAGATCCTGTGTGTTCCAAACGGTATAGCTGGTGGGTAGAATGGCATTCGTGTTGCAGTCTATGCCTGCGTTCCTCATCTGCTTAGTATCCTTGTTGCACTATTGCACAGTGATACGAAATAGTTAGATACTCAACATCTATCGCAATAAAATAAATGAATGAATTACAAATATTGCAATTACAATATAAATTATCTACTTGCTGTAATGTAAACACAGAAAACTGGATCAGCTCTTTTGAACACTCAACATGCTTCAATGCTTATACTCCTTTATTGGAGTGACAGGACGTCAATGGGTAAAAGACTCCAGTTTTGGATCACTGTGCACGCTGTCCGTTTCCTCGTATTGTACCGTAAAGGTGGTTTTTAGGTACGATGCGATGGCAGTTTTTCCCACTGGGGACAAGTTGACTGCCGGGACGTGGAGATGTGCCATTCCTGCCCGGAGGGGGTTCGGTTGCAAATATGTTGCTTTTGGGTCCTTTGCTACCTCACTCGACACCTCCTTCTTATCCTCCTTGGCCGGGTTGTAGTGCCAAGAGCCAGAGCCAGAGCATCGCATCACAATGAATCAGTTTTGAAGTAAGTTTATACATAAAATATCAGAGGTGCTTTTTCTCGCAGCGGCTGCAGTAGCAGGGCCAGTTCTTCTCCACTGTCGTCCTCCCGTAGCTGCACAAAAAGCCATTGTTTGCTCTGTGCGGTGCGCGGTGTGGATTCAAGACAGCAGCAGGGAAAATGCAACGATTGCTCTGCTTGACTACGCAGACGACGGCGGAGGGCCGGGACGGATGACCAGAGCGAAGGGTTACCAGTTGAAAGTTTTGTCGAGTTGAAGCTTTTTTTTATTCGTAGTCACCGTTGTTGTTGCTGCTACTGCTGCTGTTCCTCTTCACGTGCTCTCAAACATCAGACGAGAACTGAATAACTCCAAGTTAGTTACACGTCTATCTCCCCAGCTGTAGGACCATCAGAACCACCGAAACCGGGAGGTAGGATGGCAGCGTGACAGCATATGCAGTTGTACGTGAGTTCGGGTTGAATGCGGGGTGCAACAACGGCAGCAATAGTATTTACTATAGGGAAAACTAATCTGTTCGGTGGAGTTGGGTTTTGCGTTGCACGTGCTGAGAGGTGTTGAACGGAGAAGGTGGAAAAGCGTCACCGATATACACACATACACGTATTCGTATTCCCTGATAGCAAGTGGAAATGAATTTTAGTGTCCTTTGTTGAGAATGAACTGAAGAGTGATATCGACCAATCAAACTGTGTTATGAGAAAACAAGCAAAGTGCTGAAACGGTGAGAGGGGGGCCAATGGTTCTGAAATTTATTAATAAAGTTTTCAGGGTGGTTTTACATTCAGGATTCGAAATGTTGTTCAAGGATGCAGTTTAAACAGGTTCCACTTATATACGAGTTGCTATAGCTAGCAGCAATTTTAAGTTTGAAATTATTGTACCGAGCAGAGATATCTATTTCGGAAAGATTTTTGTGGACTTATATTCGCTCATGATAAACCTTTCTTGGATTATTCTATATGAACGTTTTAGCGAGATAGTATAGGGTGAGACACCCAGAAATTACCATCCCTCCAGTTTTTGCCTACCGATTTGAAAATCTTCATTTCTCGAAAACTAGTTGTTGAAACCAGTTAAAGTTCAAGTTTTCCATTCAATTATTAAATAGTTTTGAGAAAACTTGAACCATAACTGTTTTCTACATTCAGTTTGAGAGAAATGAATATTTCAAAATCGGTGGGCGAAAACTGGAGGGAGGGCGATTTCTGGGTGCCTTACCATAATTAAAATATCAGAGAGCGTATACATATTATTACTTTGTATTTTTATTTATATTAGTCTTTTAAGTCCCTAATTCACTACAATTCACCTAATTTACGATAATCCATGGTTCTTCACGAATAAACTTCTTATAAATCTGTGTTGCACAATAGAACATAGTTGTTATTTCATGACCCTTATAGGGTGTTCCAGGGAAACCTTTTGGGGTGGACTTCTCCGTTTTCAGACCAAAAATTGTCATACGACAGATTGTTTGTCACCACCCCTTTGGGAGGGGAGGCCGCATGAGACGGAGACAAAGAATGGTTGAAGTAAGCCACGGTAGAATTGTCACTAGCATGTTTGTCTACCTTACCAACCAACAACCTGGTTCGAAACAGTGGAACCAATTTTAGAAGAAGTACGCGAAGTTATTCCATGAACAAAATAAAAGTATAAATTTCACATTCAAATAATTAGTAGAAGGTTTTATTACTTACGTTACTGGTTAGATACTTATTCCTAGTGTTGTGTGGGCGTTAGTATATAGGTGTATCCCACGGCGGTTGGCGGGCCCGCTCGGACAGATGCAGAATTATCCACCGACGACATGTCGGCCCTCCCATCGCTGGCCGCATGGTCCTTATGGACCCGACAGCAATTGTGGTAGGAACGAAAGGCCTAAATCATCGTACAATGGGAAGCACTTTATGTCACATTCCACATAGAATCCATGATCAATCACACCGCTTACCGATCTCATTGCAATGCATCGTCTACTCCATCATTATTTCCACAGCACTATTTCGAATCCCCCCACATCTCTGCACGTACTATTCTCACCATTCTTGAGCGAATCTGTTGAGAAATTCATTTCTTTTTAGGTTTTGTTCTAATAACAGGTCCCCGTATTACCTATAGAACAAATCAACAAATCACAAGTTCTACTTTGTTGGGCACTGCACAACTATCTCCACTGTCGTTTGCTCGGCCAGTCAGGCTATACAATGACTAGGTTGCATGCTTGGCTGTTAACTGGCTACTGATCATCTCTAACAAACTCAGTTCTGCAGAGTTTGTTTTCGTGCTTCGTATTCCAGTTGGAGAGAGGCGATAACATCTACCATGCTCGAATGGATTAAGAGATGGGATGCTCTGCCGTATCCTGGAAAAGTGACGTAACAGCTGTAGTGGATAAGATTGGCATTAGATGTTATTTCCACGTCCGGTCACGACAACAGCCATTTTACAACATGCATGTTTTCCATTTTTCTGTTAATGAGATCGATGAGTAGTACTCGTTAACACCATTTTTGGAAAATGGCGTATACGTCACTTTTTCAGATTACGGCAGTGCTGTGAGAGCGTACATTGTGGTGCTACCTGTACGGGTAAAAAACAGGAGCTGAAAACTGGCAAAAAAAGTCATGATTTCGGGAAAAATGTGAATTTTCATGTTATGAAAATACACCATGAGAAAAGATCATGAAATCATGACCAATTTTGTCGAATCGTAACCCTGGCCCTGTGTGGACCATATTGTCACGCTCCGCATCATTTTGGAGCAGGTCAATGAATTCCAAGAGTCCCTTTACTTGGTATTCATTGACTACGAAAAAGTTTTCGACCGTCTCAATCACGAGAATATGTGGGGCGCCCTGAGACGCAAGGGAGTTCCTGAGAAAATCATCGGCCTCATCGAGGCACAGTACGAGGCCTTCTCGTGTAGAGTGCTGCACAATGGGGTCTTGTCCGACCCTATCCGGGTCGTAGCTGGTGTGAGGCAAGGATGTATTCTATCACCGTTACTGTTCCTCATCGTAATCGACGAGATTCTGGTAGATGCGATTGACCGTGAACCAAACCGCGGTCTGTTATGGCAGCCTATAACCATGGAGCACCTAAATGACTTCGAATTGGCGGATGATGTTGCACGACCTTGCCGAGCGCTCTTCTTCGGCAGGTTTAGTCATCGACGTCAACAAAACCAAATCGTTGGATGTAAACACGGTGACTCCTTCCAGTTTCACAGTAGCCGGGCAACCAGTGGAGAATGTTGAAAGCTTCCAATATCTTGGTAGCCAAATGGCGTCAGACGGCGGTACCAAGATCGACATAGGCGCACGGATCAAGAAAGCAAGGGCTGCCTTTGCGAGTTTAAGAAATATCTGGAAAAACAGGCAGATAAGTGAACGCACCAAAATACGAATTTTCAACTCTAACGTGAAATCTGTGCTGTTATACGCTAGCGAGAACCATCCATCGTTCACACTGTGAAAATCGGTAGACTGCGGTGGGCCGGGCACGTAGCCAGAATGTCGGACAGTAATCCGGTGAAAATGGTTCTCGACAACGATCCGACGGGAACAAGAAGGCGAGGTGCACAGCGGGCAAGGTGGATCGATCAGGTGGAGGGCGACTTGCGGACCCTCCGCAGACTGCGTGGTTGGCGAAGTGCATGTCTTTTATGTGCAGCACAGGCCACTCCGGTCTCAGTCTGATAATAAATAAATAAAATATACGCTAGCGAAACATGGTGTGTATCAGTGGAGAACACTCAACGGCTGCAGGTGTTCATTAACAGATGCCTGCGGTATATAATTCGGGCCTGGTGGCCTCACAACTGGATCTCAAACAACGAGCTCCATCGTCGTTGTCACCAGAGGCCGATAGCAACAGAAATTCGGGATCGGAAGTGGGGCTGGGTCGGCCACACTCTACGTAGGGGCGGAAACGAAATCTGTCACGGTGTGTCTGTGACCATTATTAACGAAAAAAATGTCCATCCATTCTGAACTCGCCTTTCGAAAGATATAATATCCAAGCGTCTGCTATGAAATTTTCAAAATCTTTCATCTAGGGAATCAAAAGTTATAGCAGTTACAAATTTAATGATTTTTGCGTTCGATATTTCACTAATATGCAACCATATATACCGTGAATTTCCTCCTGATTACATCCAAATATGCAATTTGCAACCTCAATCAACTATAACCTAAAACCTATTCTTTGAATAATTGAAAAAACAGCAAACGATGTTAGAGATAACATTGTACAAATATCGATGGCAAAATAGAAAATGGCAGCTAAATAAAATTTCCATTTAAAATTAGAAATTTTCCATAAACAATTAGGAAATTGCCAATAAAAAAATCAGGGTATAAGCAATAAATAATTATAAAATTTCCACAAATAAAACAAAATTTCCATAAACTATTAAGAACTTTCCACAAAACAAAAATAAATAAGCACTTTTAAAAGCAAAAATAGCAATTATAAAAGAAGAATTTTCCATAAAGAAATGAAAATGTCCTGCTGGAAAAATACAAAATTTCCATAAGTAAATCAATATTAGCAATAAACAATTACAAAATTTTCCACAAAATAAATTTTTTTTCCATAAAAAATAAAAAATTCCACAATATAATCAATAAAGAGCAATAAAAAATAAGAAAATTTCCATTAAAAATACAAGAAAGCAATAAAGCTGATGAAATTTTACATGAACTTTAAACGCTTTTAAAGAAGGGTCATCTATGGAAAAAAAGCACAGTTTGATTGCTTTTTACATTTCTTTATGGAATTTTTTTATTTTTTTATTGCTTTTTATTGATCATTTCGTGGAAAATTTTTATTTTGTTATGGAAAAAATATATTTATTTTGTGGAAAATTTTGTTATTTTTTATTGCTAATATTGATTTATTTATGGAAATTTTGTATTTTTTTTCGTGGAACATTTAATTTTTTTTATGGAAAATTCTTCTTTTATAATTGCAATTTTTGCTTTTAAAAGTGCTTATTTATTTTTGTTTTGTGGAAAAATTTTAATTGTTTATGGAAATTTTGTTTTATTTGTGGAAATTTTATATTTATTTATTGCTCATACCCTGATTTCTTTATTGGCAATTTTCTATTTTCTTATGGGAATTTTCTAATTGTTTAGGGGGAGTATTTATTTTAGTCATAGAAAATACAACCAAAATACAGTATTCAAATTACAGAATTATTGCACTTCAATCTCCTAATCATACCAAAGTGTGAATATTGTCTATGGCAGACAAGTAACTACACTCTGTATTATGATTCTGCTTTTAGTAAATATGATAATAGTTGGTAACATAGAATATCGCGCTGAAACAATGTTGCCTTTCATGGGTACTGGGTAGTTAATAAGACTAGTAACCAACATTTAAACAACAATGTGCATCATTTGTTGTCAGTTATACAACCATCATCCAGTTCGATTCAAGCAGTGGTACGAAAACGAGTTCCATTTGGGAAAAAATGGGAAAGGCTAGATCACACGAGGAAAACCGCCTTTTCCGAGAACGGAAAAAGCATATATGCACCACTTTGAAACGTCTCAACAATTTAACTGATTTGCTGAAAAACGAAAACGAATGCATTTACTACATAAATTAATTTACAATGTTATGAAAACTTATATGTGAATATGTATATTTTGTGGAAGATAATGAATTGAAAATGTATTGGAGGTAACCACTTTCCCTTCGGTAGGACTCGAACCCACGACCCTACAGTACGCTAGACTAGTGCTTTAACCAACTAAGCTACGAAGGACCTCCATCGGTCTTCGCCTCCTAGGGGCTATTGAATGAGCTCGAGATTCCTAAATTGGACGCATAGTCAAATCACTCGCAATCCATTTGTCAAGCCAACACTTCCATATGTGTATAGAACACGTCCACATTAGAGGAGCGTGAGTATTTAGTCTGTTGACTTGTAAGGTCGTCTTCAGTGTCTCGACTTGAGTCGAGTCAAGTACGAGACACTGAAGACGACCATACAGTTGAGGTCGAAATACGATATGTAATATGATTTGGTGGAATTAAATGGAATTATAGTAAAATCGTCTCATTACAGTGAAATATTTCTTAAATAGTTTCAGTCTTTTGATCACTTTCTTACCTGGCTTAATGGAAATGCGATGGTTTCCATCTTCTAGTCGGATACTAGTATTCCCTGTGTCAGTTAATTTATGTAGTAAATGCATTAATTTATGAAGTAAATGTATCGTAGTCCAGCAAGTCAGTTTCAGTAATTGTTGAGACGTTCCGAAGTGGTGCATATATGCTTTTTCCGTCTACCGTTCTCGGAAAAGGCGGTTTTCCTTGTGTGATCTAGACTTTCCCATTTTTTCCCAAATGGAACTCGTTTTCGTACCACTGCTTGAATCGAACTGGATGATGGTTGTATAACTGACAACAAATGATGCACATTGTTGTTTAAATGTTGGTTACTAGTCTTACTAACTACCCAGTACCCATGAAAGACAACATTGTTTCAGCGCGGTATTCTATGTTACCAACTATTATCATATTTAATAAAAGCAGAATTATAATACAGAGTGTAGTTACTTGTCTGTCATAGACAATATTCACACTTTGGTTTGATTAGGAGATTGAAGTGTAATAATTCTGTAATTTGAATACTGTATTTTGGTTGTTCTATTTTGCCATCGATATTTGTACAATGTTATCTCTAACATCCTTTGCTATTTTTTTTTCTATTATTCCAAGAATAGGTTTTAGGTTATAGTTGATTGAGGTTGCAAATTGCATATTTGATGATAATTTATTTGGATGTAATCAGTAGGAAATTCACGGTATATATGGTTGCATATTAGTGAGATATCGAACGCAAAAATCATTAAATTTGTAACTGCTATAACTTTCGATTCCCTAGATGAAAGATTTTGAAATTTTCATAGCAGACGCCTGGATATTATATCTTTCGAAAGGCGAGTTCAGAATGGATGGACATTTTTTCGTTAATAATGGTCACAGACACACCGTGCTGTAAACAAGCCTTAGACTGGAACCCAGCGGGACATCGCGGCAGAGGCAGACCCAGAGGCTCATGGCGGCGAAGCCTCAATAAAGAAATAAAAGAACCGACTGAAATCTAACCTGGCAACAGGTTAAAGCGATAGCCGGGCAACGCTCAGGATGGAGATCTTTCAAGTCGGCCCTGAAGTGTACTGGAGTGTCGGACTCGACCATACCGGTAATACCGACTAAACTCCCTTGGGCTCCACCATCGTTTCCCCCAGGAACTACCTCGCAGTACTACTTCTGGGGGGATGGCAGTACTAAGCGTACTCGCTCATTATCGCTCACACAGGCACTCGTCCCACGCGAGACTGACTTGGGTGCTCGCACACCATTCACTCCATTTGAGTCTTACTTGGATGCTCTCCCGGGCGCTCCGCTGCCATGCCTCGAGGTGTCAATAGCGGTAACTGCCTGGGCCTACAGATATTACGCTACGACACTCCTGCCTCAGCACGAGCAGATCAATCACAGCACTGCCGAAGCAGACCACACGCTACCCTGCCGAAACAGGGACACTCCCCATGCACCACATGTGCACAACTGTAGATGTGTGGGTACAACCCACTGCTACCCTGCCGCCAAAGCAGCTTCTCCAAAGACCATTCGCTCCATGTGACCCTTTTTCGGGTGCTCACTCTAACACTCCACTGCCATGCCTCGAGGTGTCGATAGGTACCTCGACTCCTACCTCAGCATGTGCAGTCCATACTCAGACTTCTGCTGCGCTTCGAGGTGTCAATAGCGGTAACTGCCTGGGCCTACAGATATTACGCTACGACACTCCTGCCTCAGCACGAGCAGATCAATCACACCACTGCCGAAGCAGACCACACGCTACCCTGCCGAAGCAGGGACACTCCCCATGCACCACATGTGCACAACTGTAGGTGTGTGGGTACAACCCACTGCTACCCTGCCGCCGAAGCAGCTTCTCCAAAGACCATTCGCTCCATGTGACCCTTTTTCGGGTGCTCACTCTAACACTCCACTGCAATGCCTCGAGGTGTCGATGGGTACCTCGACTCCTACCTCAGCATGTGCAGTCCATACTCAGACTTCTGCTGCGCTTCGAGGTGACAATAGCGGTGACGCGCTATGACACTCCTGCCTCAGCACAACCAGATCACTCACTCCCTGCCGAAGCAGCTCACGCGCTACCCTACCGGAGTAGGGACACTCCCCATGCCAATTGGCACTCCCTGGGCTTGTGCTTTTGAAGCGGCACACAGTCGCTTTGATAGAGTCTGCTTACGGGCACTTGTGGTTTTTTTGGGAGGGATTTTAGCAGAGCCACCCACGCCCTAGGCAGTTCTCCCTGACTCACAGACAGCTGGGGAGGGGAAGTCGGCCCTTTGCACCACTGGATGTGTACAGGCCCCATAAGTAAGTAAGTAAGTAACCCTGGCGTTATGTTTTCTAAATTTAATGACGAAAAGTGGCAAATTGAGTCATGATATCAAAAAGCATGAGCTCCGGAACCATGAACTATAGTTATGAAAACAGAATCATACATATATCTCGGCAGAAAATTTCGTGTATTACTGATTTCCAGTTAAATATTTACCATATCTCAGCAATCGAAACGTTACTTTTACTGAGATTTCGGTAAAAATCTTGTTTGCTGAAACTCGGCGGTGCCCACCTCGGGAAAATAAACAAAAAATGCTGAGATCTCGGCGAAAAAAAATAAGTGCTCATGAAACTGATTACTGTCATTTATGATTTCGATTGATCCGTCGGATTTGATTCATTTGATTTTTAGACAAATTGACAAGTCAATACTAGAATCAACAATTATGCATGGTAACTTATAAGTACATATATTCCAACAGTTAATCCTTCAAATCCATTAATACTGCTGACTGCCGAAATATACGAGCGAAGACGTATTGTTGTATATCCTTACTTTGGATTCCACCACAAAGTCAGCTCAATAAACTTCTGCACCGGGCACCGGGCATAATATTCTACGAAAGTCTGGTCCCTGGTAGGTTAGCTTCCAGTAGCAATATTTCAACCCCTCATGTGTCCCATAAAATAAAGTCTAGTGCAATCAGATAATTTAATATGAATATCACTCTTTCCTGGACAAACTCACCGATCAAACTATTTTGCGAACACAAACATAATGCCTTCAAACTTAACCAAAATTTCGCGGAAGTATTTTAAAGATTTCTATGGTAACTTTTTCTGTACAATGAAAACACAGAAAACACATTTCCAATACACCTTCGTCCACCTTCGAAACACAGAACTCATTTAGCCCAAAACGACGGGCTGACGCCGATTTTTTTTATCACAACTGCGGAATAGAATGTAGGAGAACAAAAAGACACTCGCATGCGGCACACTCACTCGCAAAAAACCGACATTAGTATTACAAAAACAAAATATTTCTGAAATTTGAAGCCCCACCGAAAACATTTGCAAGAAGCGACTTGGCAGAAATGAAACACAATCTGACAGATTCGCGTTACGCTAAGAATTTCCAAGTTCGTTTATTTAGAGTAATGATTTCGGATATTTAGGTCATAATTTCATGACTCTGAGTCATGTTTCCACGTCACAGCGTCAACTTTCTTGACTCATCGTCATGATTTCATGACTCAGAAACATTGTACTTTATTTATGAAAATGCGAAATGTTCTTTGATCATGACTTTCATTTAGGTTGTTTAGGTCATGATTTCAGGAATTGTGTTCATAATATCATGAAGCAACCAGTTTTATGTTTTCATGACTTTTTAGTCATGAATACGGCAACGGATTTTTTGTTTCCCGTGTGTATAAGGATCTACACACTGGTTTGCAATTGCCGCAGATGTGTGAAAGCTGATATGAAGCTAAATCGGATGATAGAGATTCTTGGTTCTTTCGATATCTGCTTTCTGTCTCTGTGATGAAGATGTGTTCTGTTGTATGTATTGTAAGTGTAGTGGATTACATATGGTATGGTCTCTATACTTCCATTTCATGTGGTAGACATTCAGAGTTGCATATTAACCCTTTCGAGGCCGGTTGTAGTAAATACGTAGGTTACATGTTCTTCACGTTTTCTTACGAATAATCTTCGGACGTTTTTGTACAGGGCAAAAGAGTTCATTGACTATTCTCGAAACCACGTGGAGTACCCCTGGAAAATTTATATGGGAAGCTTTTTCGTCATTTTTACTTGCCAATAGTCTTTTAATGAATCAAGGACAATTGATCTTACATGTAGAGGTGTGCGTCGCCGCGCAACTTTTTTTGGAATCACGCCTTCGCCTTCGACATTTTTGCATCGTTTAAAATCATAATATCTAATTTGAATAAGTTGGCAGAGTTTTACGTGGAAATTGACCGTGAACCAAACCGCGGGCAGTTATGGCAGCCTATAACCATGGAGCACCTAAATGACTTCGAATTGGCGGATGATGTTGCACTCCTCACGCAACGGCGCTCTGATATGCAGAGTAAGCTCAACGACCTTGCCGAGCGCTCCTCTTCGGCAGGTTTAGTCATCAGCATCAACAAAACCAAATCGTTGGATGTAAACACGGTGACCAGTGGAGAATGTTGAAAGCTTCCAATATCTTGGTAGCCAAATGGCGTCAGACGGCGGTACCAAGATCGACATAGGCGCACGGATAAAGAAAGCAAGGGCTGCCTTTGCGAGTTTAAGAAATATCTGGAAAAACAGGCAGATAAGTGAACGCACCAAAATACGAATTTTCAACTCTAACGTGAAATCTGTGCTGTTATACGCTAGCGAAACATGGTGTGTATCAGTGGAGAACACTCAACGGCTTCAGGTGTTCATTAACAGATGCCTGCGGTATATAATTCGGGCCTGGTGGACTCACAACTGGATCTCAAACAACGAGCTCCATCGTCGTTGTCACCAGAGGCCGATAGCAACAGAAATTCGGGATCGGAAGTGGGGCTGGGTCGGTCACACTCTACGAAGGGGCGGAAACGAAATCTGTAAACAAGCATTAGTCTGTAACCCAGCGGGACATCGCAGCAGAGGCAGACCCAGAGGCTCATGGCGGCGAAGCCTCAATAAAGAAATAAAAGAAGTCGACCGTAATCTAACCTGGCAACAGGTTAAAGTGATAGCCGGGCAACGCTCAGGATGGAGATCTTTCAAGTCGGCCCTTTGCACCACCGGAGGTGTACAGGATCCATAAGTAAGTAAGTAATAGAACTCATACAACTTTCGTGTGTTATTAGCGCGGTACAGATGCTCCGTCTCTTCACGGTCTCGATCTTCCTGCTGACGCTTTTTCCTCCGGAAAATCGAGTTTTGTCTGTTTCGTGTTGTTCATATCGTGCCTCGTTCGCCCTCGTGCGGTGTTGCAGCAATCTCGCCCATGCTGCATTCTTCTCCTCAACTAACTGCTCACATTCGCCGTCATACCAGTCGTTTCTCTGATCCGGGGGCACCGTGCCAAATGCAGCGGTTGCGGTGCTACCAATGGCGGATCGAATATCTCTCCAGCCATCTTCAAGAGACGCTGCGCCGGACTACTCTTCCGTTGGGAGTGTGCCACTTCCAGCTGCTGCGCGTAGTCGATTTTGACGTCCCGCAGTGGGCATCCATCGTATGTCTGCTCCAGCTGTGCGTAGTACGCTTCTTTCTCGTCCTCGGGTCTCCCTTCGTGTAGGCAGTGCACGTTGATGATGCTATAGTTGAAGAAACGGCCTTTAATCCTCAGTTTGCACATCCTTGCGTTGATTGGCTGCCACCCAATCACACGATGGCGCATCTTACCCAGCACTATGAAGCCGGTTCCCAGCTCGTTGGTGGTGCCACAGCTTTGGTAGAAGGTAGCCACTCGATGCCCGCTTTTCCACACTTTCTGTCCTGTCCAGCAAATCTCCTGCAGCGCCACGACGTCGAAGTTGCGGGGATGTAATTCATCGTAGATCATCCTGTCGCAACCTGCGAAACCTAGCGACTTGCAGTTCCATGTTCCAAGCTTCCAATCGTGATCCTTTATTCGTCGCCTAGGTCTTTGCCGATTATATCAAGTCGCATTATCTCTTATATTGTTCGTAATTATTGGTTTTCCAAGCGGCTTATTGGGCCTGCGCAAACCTCCTGTCTCGTCGAGGGCCGTCGTATCAGGGCCGTTTAGCGTCCCACCTAACACCAGGACTTGAGCTTGTGCGCTTTGAGCGGCACACGGTCGCTTTGGCGGGGCCTACTTGCGGATACATGCAGCTTTTTTATAGGAATTTAACAAGGCCCACTGTCAAACCCCACCACATCCTAAGCAAGCCCCACAACTCGCAGATGGCCTAGGGAGGGATCGTCAAGCCCTTGGACATAGTCCCTGCTGCTCGCAAAGATGACTATGATAACGAAAACAATTTGGACGACCCTAATACCGAAATTGATGAAAGACACATCTTAAGACTAAAAGAAAGAAAACATATTTTAAGCTCTTTTTAGTGGAATGTATTCAGCGCGACTTAGTCGAGTCAAGGTACGAGACACTGAAGACAACCACACAGTTGTTGTCGAAATACGTATCTGCAAAGATATCGAAATAATTGGTGGAATTAAATGGAGATTACTTAACTCGTCTTAGACGGCTAAAAGAACGGTTAATTATCGAACTTTGCTTCCCTAGTAGCACAGTTACGATCGATTTTGCGACTGGATTTGGTCGCATATGAGTCACAGTGACTGATATGTGACAAGTGTGCTACTTGGGTTACCTAAAAGATTGCAATTTTTTTTTACTCTTCCAAAAAGCGCTCCTTTTTTTCGCTCAAAATACCAAATAACGCTCTCTCTTTTTACGCCTAAAATCCGAAATAACGCTCCCTCTTTTTACGCACGCTTAAAGTCAAGTACACATCGCATGAATAGCTTTCACACATCCCGGCGACGCCTTGGCCAACTCTCACTATGAGTGAAAATTTTGTGTGAAACATAAGCAGTCGCTGTGTACTGTCTCACATGTGCATGATATGTGTAAGTGAGTTTGCCTCGAACTGTCAAAGTCCCTTCGGGTCGCTATGATGGCGAATGTGCTGCAAGAAATCCTACTTTTTCGGAGGTTTTTCCTTTTGTTTTGATGGCGAAACAAAAAAAAAAGTGCGAATACAATCATCACACTTTGTTTTGTTGATCAAAACGATTGGAGAAGCCTCCGAATAAGTACGGAAAAGTTGGCTTACTTAAACATTAATTTGAAAACATACAATTGAGGTTAGGTTCGATTTCCGACTGCTCTCTCGCTGTGTAAAATGAACTCACCGAAAATCATCGGCCATCGGTTACACAAAATGAGTAACATCGTAGTTACTCATAATATGAGTTGTTCCAGGAGAGGCCGTTTTGTGTGAACGGAACACAAAAATATGTAAGTCATTTTAAGCGTGCGCTATTTACGCTCCCCCATTTGGACGCAAAAAGATCACTTGTCATAAGACGAGTTTGTACAATCCCATTTAATTCCACCACTTAATTGTACCTTGACAGATACGTATTTCGACCTCAACAGTAAGGTCGTCTTCAGTGTCTCGTAAGTCGAGTCAAGTACGAGACACTGAAGATGACCTTACTGTTGAGGTCGAAATACGTATCTGTCAAGGTACAATTAAGTGGTGGAATTAAATGGGATTGTACAAACTCGTCTTATGACAAGTGAAGACATTCCACTAAAAAGCTCAAAATAATTTTCTTAACGCAAAAAGAGGTTTTGTAGTAGTGTAATTTAGTTTCAGCTTTGTCACGAGTCATATCGCATTTGTATACCTACCATTATTTGCGTCTTTGTTGATTTTATCTTCAACAAATCTGTCAAATAGTCTTGAGTAATTTTTAAATCACCCTGAATCATACGACAGAAGCATTGTTTCGACATTTTGTTTCAAATTAATAGAAGTCTTTGATTACATATGTGTTGGGAATTATATGATACAGGGAACGCCCGTACCCAAAAAGCAATGACTATAAAAAACACCAAACTTATTTTCCCATGAAGTATATTTCTTCCAACATTCGCCGCCTGCAGGGCATCTCGGAGCGCACACCTAGAGATCGTCTCAGCCCATAAGGACGTGGCAAACGTAAAATCTGACAAGCAAAAATCAACATTGGTACAGTCTCGATGACGGCCAGATGAGAGCTGACATGGCTTCTATGCCAAAGGGGAGTCGCCTTCCCGGTGTTGGACTCGACGGCGCGATGACGATGACGATGATGATAGCATAAATAATGTGTCAAGGATAATAGAATCCTGCTCCACGCGTCACGCGCTTCGTTCGCTTCTTCACAGTTCACTCGTGGCCGGCAGACAAGTCGGAGAAGGATCAGATTGGAGAACGGCAAACATCTCCAAGCACTAAACCGAACGGATATTGTACTAGGAGGATGAGGCAGCTTCGGGGAAAATCGCATCGCAATGGCAGCTTCTCCTTCTAGGATAGCAAGGAAAATTTCTTCTCGAACTTTGCGGCTGCTGCTGAAGTCGGAATCGATTCCAAAGAAGAGCATAAGTATTCGGAACGAAGCGAACCGGCGAGGAGCAGTCATTTCTTTGCTCTTCTTTGTGAGCTTTATGTACTCAGTTCTTTTGCTACTGCTTTCTGCGAACGCTTTTTCCATTCCCATCGTTGTCGTAAACTGAAATGTAGTTATATCGTATATATGTAGGTATATGAGAGAGCCCTATGGAAAAGTTGAGTAAGTTTCTTGGAGGATGGGATTGATGGTTGAATTTTCACCATCCCGTCCCATCATTTGCAAGCAGCTTTTTGTAGCTCTTCGGATCGCACTCGCAGTGCCAGGAAAGAGTACAATCCAACGAACGTCAGGTGGTGGTTTCCTCTGCTTTTCCTGACTATGCTCTGATACGATGACGACTGCCTCCCATCCATCGTGTCGTTCAGAGCCAGTTTTGCGCCATCAGACGAGAGGACTAAAATTTTCCCATGTCGCAAGGATACGTGTATAACGGAGCAGCGATTTCATACTTTGCTCCTGCTCTGCGCTTTTTCGTTCATTCATTTCCATGTACAATGCCTGAATTGTGGTAGGAAATTGTGCCACTGAGTGTACGTACAGTGAAAAACAGGACAGTGGTTAAATGTTGTGTAATATTTAATAATAGTCCAGTATTCTTTTTGATTAAACACCACAAGATTTAATTCCATTTCATATCTAAACAACCAGATACAAAATATTTGAACAACTTTTCATTTACAATTTAAAAATGTCTTCATCGTGTTTCAACAAACAATTCCACTGTGTACACACCAGTTGTTGAATCTGCTACAACGAAGGATTAGAAAAGGAACTGCTCTCAACACTTGGCTGTGATAGAAATCGCTCGGAGGGAAAGTTTAAATTTATTCAGACAAAACTTTAGCTCCTTCAGCCTAGTTGCGAGAAAGAGAACCACCAGAAGCTTTTAGACATGGTTTGAACCGGCCATCGAGTACCGAAATGGAAAGGAGTCACATTCAAAACACGCATGGTTCTCAGTCAGCGTAAATCGCCAGTCGGTGGGAACTTGAGAAAAGATTGCTTTTTATGTTTGAATGTTATCCATAAGATATCGTGTACTTGGAAAATCCAAGAGCTTCGTCCTCGTCATCGGTCACATGTCGGTGAGATCCATTGTCGGAAGTCTAGAGTAACATGTTTGGCTGGTAGGTATTCCCTCAGCTATTTTCGGTGTTACATGGAGGGTGCCCATCCATCGCCCGGTAGAGCAATGCCTCGGATATGTGGAGACTGTTGCAGTCGTATGATGAAGAGTTGTCGACGGGAACGGGGAGACAGTTTTTGTTGTGCAGTCGTTTTCCACATGTGCTACCGGTCGGTGGCAGAGACTGTAGCAGAAACGCAAAAACACCCCATAAAAAGTATTTGACGTGAGAATGTGCGTTGAATCCCATTCGCAATTTGTTTATTTATTTGTGTATGATTTAAGGAGATTTTGTTGAGTGGAGTAAAATGTTCTTAAAAATCAATATTTATGTAGATACTGTAATACGAAATACGTGATATATTTTAGTAAGCAATCCATTATACACAAAGTTGAGACCTCATTATTGTCATACGAGCATTAAATTGCAAGACAAAAATTTACTACACCCATTGCGGATACACAGAATCCTAAAAATATGATTATGTAGTTTATGGTTGAATGCTTCATTTCTGATTTAATAATGCGGTAAATGGGTGATTTTAAAACATTTGAGACCAGCATTTCCTACTAGATGCAACCCTTACGAACGGATGGAGACGCATGGTATGTTGAATATAGCAATGAATTAATGGTTCCTCCATCAGACCGCATCGTTCTTTCGTGCTAAGCGGTTCTTTTCTCTCTTTGCTGAAGGAAGTTTTTAATACTACCCAAAGCTATTTTAATTTTCAAAGTGCTTCTCAGCGCTATTTGTACCCACCGTTACGATCTTTGCTTGGACCCATGCCTTCGTTTTACGTTGGACCCGTTTGCGGAAGTAAAATTCCGACAAGCGGTGGTAATCCTGCAAGGACACCGTTCTGGAAAAGAAAAAAAAACTCTTAGAAGGTCATGTCTCCACGCTCAGCCATGAGCATTAATAAAAACAAGAGGAAGGGTGAGTCTCTGAATTCTTCACTTCCTTCTAAGAAACAAAATTTCAAGACCGTCCTGCTAAAGCGCGGAAAAAATAGAAGGAAGCTGGAGATATCAGATATTCCTTCTAACTCTAACATTGAAAATATTTCTTCTCCTATTGAACTGAGCAATCAATTCGATTTGATTCATGACGAAATTATTATTGGTGTCTGTTGCCGAGTTTTCTGGCTTTAGGAATGAGATTTTGAGTAACCTTCAGGGGATCAAGGTTTCATTCCAGATTGCCAGGAAGGGTGACTGCCGCGTTTTGTCAGGATCCTTTGACGATCGCAAACGCCTTCTTCGGTATATAACTGAGAAGTGGCATAAATTCTTCACATAAGACGACAAAACTGATTGATTGTTCAAAGTCGTTTTGAAAGGTTTACCCAGTGATGACAAATCACTGGATGAGATTAAAATTGAAATTTCTCAATTACTTGGATTTTCACCAGTCCAAGTAATTAAGATGAAAAAGAAATCTCGTTCTGGTACGTCCTAGAAGGGTATTTCTCAAGAATTTGAATTAGCTCACTTTAGCAAAAGTGAACTTATTAATTTAAAAAGTTTGGAAATGGCATGTATTATGTCTTATGTCCGTGTTACATGTGAACATTTCCGCAGGCCTGGGGGAAATGTCGAAAACCCCACTCAGTGCTGTAAGTGCCAAAAGTGGGGTCACGCAACTAAACATTGCCACACGGATGCTAAATGCATGATTTGTTGTGAAAGCTCTCACGCCAAGGACGCATGTCCAGTGAGAGAAGATTCCAATAAGTTTAAATGTGCCAATTGTGGGGGCAATCATAAATCCAATTTCTGGGAATGCCCTTCACGCAAAAAAGTTTTGAATTTTCGTGCAAAATTGATGACGGAAAATTCCAATAGGATCCCAGATTCGTCGGGTAAACATATTTCAAACTCTCAAATCCGCAATCATTTGCCGGTCGAGCAAATCATACCCACCACAATCAACGAACAAGTTTTGCTCCTACCTCTCGCCGAGTAACGAGCAGGAGTTTGATCCTAGGAAGCATTGCGAGCGGGCGCGAAAGAAAAATTCTTGTGTCAAAATTTCGCGTTTACTAATCATCCGCGGAATAATACGATAATACTATTCGGCTGGTTTTCCCATTTTCACGAACCTATGAGTATTTTGAGGATACAAGGACTTTGAAGTGCTGCGGATAACTACCCTGCCATGCAAACGACGATGACGTCGCCGTACGAAGGAGCAGCGAGCAATCGAGTTACGACAAGTTGATTACCAAACTGCCAAACTATTGGGATTTTTCTGCATACGGCATTCTGAAGTGTCGGTGAAGTGTCCTGCGTCCGCGAGTTAGGGTGCCATGATTGTGTGGTGTGTGAAAATCCTTCTGGCCGTGGTGCTGAGTTCGACTTTTACCATTTCCCTGGCCAAGCTGGTGCTGTGCGTGTGGAGTGAGTGGTTCCTAGAAAATTTGGCCGATTACGAGATCCTCACGTTTTCAATGGAAGCAAAGGAGGATAGAAAATGCAAAACTCTGGACAAACTAAGTTGGTGAGCATGTTCCAGTTATTTCTCTTAGTGCTTTAGAATACTATGTTCATGACATTTAACACTAAATACGCACAGGTCATCGTTTGCTGCTATTGCCGCGGATATTGTGGTAGTCCCAGGTATCCGGTTCACGTTTTGGTTTGCAACGGTGGCTCTTCTCGACCTTCTACTCCCTGAGTAGTTAGTACGAATAAGGGCGTCCTTGTAAAGTTTTGCTGTACCTGTTATGAATTTCTAGTACATCCCATTCCCCACACTCCCTGAAGAAACATTTCTTGCTTCAGAAGTGAATCCTTTTTGTGGTACTAGTATTCGTAACAAAAAGGGCACCATTACGGAGCATGAGATTTGATCAAATTATTCGTAGTACTACTTGATCACCAGCTGGGTGAGGGATAGAGGATGACGCACACACACACACACCTCTCGCCGAGTAACGAGCAGTTCGTCAAATTCTATTTTTTCAAACACGCTCACCTATGCAAGCATCGCTGCAGGCAGGCAAAATTTCATTTCTGAAAATTTACCGACGATGAATGACTTCCATACCCATTCTTCAACGGAAAATAACGTTCGTTTTGACGACTCAGGTAGCATGCCTGCTTCCGATTTTGATTTTCTAAATAAACAATTATTGCATCACATGATTGATGCAATGTTCAAAGCAAATACAAAATCTGAAGTTGTTCAGGTTGGTATCATATTTACTCAAAGAATTGTTATTGGACTTCGTTTGAATGGATCCAAATAATTCTTTGAAAATTTTAAATTGGAATACCCGCTCTATAAAGGGTAAGGAAGATGAATTATTCAACTTCCTATCAGTTCATAATGCGCATATTGCCATTATAACTGAAACATTTTTAAAACCTGGACTCTTCAACAAAAGAAATCCAAATTATTTTATTTACCGAAATGATCGTGTTGACGGCGCCTGTAGTGGAGTCGCCATTGTCATTAATAGACGTATCAAACATAAATTGTATTCTTCGATGTTGTTGAAACAAATTTTGGACAATTCTCTTTTATTGCAGCCTACTTGCCTTTTCAATGCAATGGGCAGCAAAAGAATTTGTTGAAAGCTGATTTTCAAATTCTGACTCGCAACAAATCAAAATTCTTCGTGATTGGTGACTTCAATGCCAAACACCGTTCATGGAATAATGCTCAAAGCAATTCTATTGGTAAAATTTTATTTGAAGATTGTTCTGCGGGATATTATACTATTCAATATCCCAATGGACCAACTTGTTTTTCTTCCAGTCGAAATCCTTCTACAGTTGATTTAGTTTTAACGGATTCAAGTCAGCTGTGTGGCCAATTGGTAACTCATGTTGACTTTGACTCTGATCACCTTCCTGTGACGTTTGAAATCTCACAAGAAGCCATTTATAATCCAATCAGCTCTACCTTTAATTATCATAGAGCTGATTGGGATTTATATAAAACGTATATCGATAGGAATTTTGATGTTGATATTCCTCTCGATACCAAAAGTGATATTGATCGAAGCCGGAGGCATTACAATTCCTAAATGTGAAATTAAATTCAACTCCATTATTATTGACGACGATCTTCAGCTTCTGATCCGTCTTGAAAATGTGAGGCGAAGGCAATACCAAAGAACTCGCGATCTCGCGTTGAAAGTTATTTGGCGAGATTTGCAAAATAAAATTAAAACAACCCAGATTAATCCACCTAGCGGTGATGATGCCTTTCTCGCTCTTTATAAAATGTGTCGAGAAAAATTCTTTAGAGAGGTCAAATAGAACAAATATAAAGCAATTAATGGTTTTGACTCGTGGAGAAACCATATCAAAACCGTCATAAAATCGGTTGTAGACGAAATCAGGGGCAGAAAAATTTTAACATGCTAAAAATCGAGTCATCGCTGTATCTTGTACATATTCATTCATGGGATGATGCTATGGCAGTTTCATTGCAAAGAAGAAAATAGTAGTTTGTGCAATTAGTTGCAAAAGATATTTTTTCAGCACGAGTATGATAAATCTGTACCAAAATGGTACAATTTTATTTACTTCACATGATCAATCTTGCCAAAAAATCGTGTTGCTGCAGAAAACAAATAGATTCCATGTTATCGTGGCACATCAGGTGCTCGACAGACCATAGAGCGATAAATAAACCTGCCTTTGGAGAATTTGATGTCATGCTCACCAAATTATTTTATTTATTACGTGACACAGAGAATACACTGTTTGAACACCCACCCAAGCCAATTGAGCCAAATGTGGCCATCTAACTATTGTTATAATGCTGGTTTTCCATTATAGCACCCAAATGAGTGCTATTTGGAAAACCAGCATTTGCTATAATGGAAAATAATGGATTTTATGCAACCCATTTGGGTTGCATAATGTTCATTAAAGCACCCATACATGTCATTGGTATGGAAAAGTAGACCGTTTCATCATTCAAATGCTAACTGTAAACCAGGTATTATGATCAGAAATTGCAAAATATTGTTTATGAAGTTAAATTGTAAACAAATAATCAATCAAAAGCCTGAATGCGTCCATTTTTGAAAGAATTAAAACCAAAAATAGAGAACTATTCAAATTACACATGTTCCAAGATCTGAAAAAAAATCGTATCTTCGAAATATTGAGAATGTAGCAAACCATTTTGAGAGCCTATTCCGAGTACAAGCTTTATCAGGATAAAGCTATAATAAGGAGGCTCTTGATGTCAAAGTTGTCGTGTAACATCTCGTAATCTACACAAACTATAAGCGTCACCTTTTAGAAAACCAAGAATGTTCAAACGTATGTAGCAAGGATTTTTGACAAACTACATCCTATTTACATTATTATTAGGACGTACCTTATCATTATCGGATAATAGTAAAAGAGTAAAAAATTGATTACCTGATAACTTTCCCTCAAAACCCCAAACGCTCATTAAAAATGAAATTTATTTGTTTAACGATAATTCAAACTACGGACAAAATTAGCTCAAATCCTATTCTCGGTTGCGCATGAAATGCTTGTGGTAGATAGAAGTGGGTTACGCCGGAAACTAACTGGAAGACTTGATACTTTGAATTTCCCTGATTAAAGCAGAATTCGCCATCTCCTAACTCACAAACCAATTGAGCAGCTTACTCCGATATTTGTGTAATTAGTCCTACAAAGGGTTTCAAAATTCCATCAACCGAGCTAGCGATTTTTGGATTTCAAGTTCTTAATTATATCCACGGTAATCAAATAGAACATGAGTTATGAGTATTAATCGAATGATAAACGATAATATAACGATAATAAACGATATAGATAAACGCAACTGAAAAACGCTCATTTCTATGAACATTGAAGTTACTCCCCCTCTCTTTATGGAATATTTCTGTTCCAAAAAAAGCGTGACTTGAGACAATTTTTAATCTGTATTTGTCGATGCCAATTCAATAGCTACGAAGTCACATACATTTTTTAATGTTCATATAAAACAAACCTGACAGCAGAATAGAACTGCTATCGACTACGCGGCTTTTTCTACTCAGATCTCTCTTTGAACGTGCTCGAAAAGTAAGTTAGTTCTTAATACCTAATATTCTGGCTAAATTTTTTAATACAAAAGCTAAATAAATTTAATACAAAACAATGGGCAGAATGATAAGAAAATTATTTTGAGCTTTTTAGTGGAATGTTTTCACCTGTCATAAGACGAGTTTATACAATCCCATTGAATTCCACCACTTAATTGTATCTTGACAGATGCGTATTTCGACCTCAACAATAGGGCCGTCTTCAGTGTCTCGTACTTGACTCGACTTCAGTGTCTCGTACGACTGGACTAAGTCGAGTCAAGTACGAGACACTGAAGACGGCCTTACTGTTGAGGTCGAAATACGTATCTATCAAGATGAAACAGGATTCGCCGTCCTATACAACTTGTTGTGAGTAAACAAATTAAGACCAAGTGTCCCAAAACTAAGTGAATTTTTTAAATGCATTTTACGAATAAACAATTAGTTCTTGGGCTTCTTTTAAAAAAGTTTTTTTTTGTAAAAAAAATATATTGGCTAATTTATTTTTTATTTTTTTACTTTGTATACGAGAAAGGCAAAAAATATATTGGCTAAAACTTTCGAGCCCAAAGTCCCAATTTTCATTGGAAAACAATCGGACAGGATTCCCCGTCGAACACAATTTGTTGCGCGCAAATCGGTTGATGAAAACTGATTGAAAAGTTGGCTTGACTTTCCAAGCCTTTTTTGCTTAAAAATGTATTTTGACCATAGTTTCTGATCCTGTCTGCCCAGTTCCCAATAGAAAGCAATGGGACGGGATCCCCTGTCGAACGCTACTTTTGCGAAATAATCGGTAAAGGTGAGGCCAAAAAAGTGAGCTAGATTTTTTCACTCGTCTTCGTCAAAAGATAAAGTATTTTGACCTTAACTTCTGAGCCCATAGTCCGATCCGGCCAATTTTCAATAGGAAACAATGGGACAGGATTCTGCGTCGAATGCAACTTGTTGCGAGTAAATCGGTTAAGAGTAAGTGCCTGAAAAATGAGCTAGACTTTTCTACTCGTTGTCGTCTAAAAAAAAGTATTTTGACCATAACTTCTGAGCCCATAGTCCGATCCGGCCAATTTTCAATAAGAAACAATGGGACAGGATTCTGCGTCGAATGCATTTCGTTGCGAGCAAATCGGTCAAGGGTAAGTGCCTTAAAAATGGGCTAGACTTTTCCACTCGTTGTTGCCTAAAAAAAATATTTTGACCATAACTTCTGAGCCCATAATCCGATCCGGCCAATTTTCAATAGGAAACAATGGGATAGGATTCTGCGTCGAATGCAACTTGTTGCGAGCAAATCGGTTAAGGGTAAGTACCTGAAAAGTGGGCTAGATTTTTTGCGCACATACACACACATACACACACACATACACACGCACACACATACACACACACACAGACATCACCTCGATTCGTCGAGCTGAGTCAATCGGTATATAACACTATGGGTCTCCGAGCCTTCTATAAAAAGTTTGTTTTTGGAGCGAACATATAGCCTTTACGTATACTTTGCATACGAGAAAGGCAAAACGTTTCGCTATTCTGAGAAATTCCTACTTTGAGAATAATGTCTCGAAGTTGGATCCCAGCTCGAAACCCTTTTGGAAATTAACGAAGATTTTTTAAAAAAACCTCAAAAGCCAATTCCAGCGCTTAAAAAGGGAAAAAAAAAATTTATTAACAAATGGCGAAAAGGCTCAAAAACTTGCTCAGTAGTTCGAGAGTGTCCATAATTTTAGTCTAGGTCTCACTAGTCCAATTGAGGATCAGGTTACACGGAGCTTCGAAGACATTCTCAATCAAGAGAATGTTTTTGACCCTCCCTTGTTGGGAACTAATTTGGATGAAGTGAGATCTATTACTAGAAAATTTAAAAATATGAATGCCCCGGGTGATGATGGTATTTTCTACATACTTATCAAAAAACTTCCTGAGAGCTCTTTTTCCTTTTTGGTTAATTTATTTAACAAATGTTTTCGATTGGCATACTTCCCAGATAAATGGAAAAACGCCAAATTTGTTCCAATTTTGAAGCCGGACAAAAATCCAGCTGAGACTTCTAGTTATCGCCCAATCAGATTGCTTTCTTCAATAAGCAAACTGTTAGAAAACATTATTTTAAATAGAATGATGGTTCATATTTATGACAATTCTATTTTTGCTGATGATCAATTTGGTTATCGCCATGAGCACTCAACCACCCATCAGTTATTAAAATTATTATTATTTATTCCCGTCGGATCGTTGTCGAGAAACATTTTCACCGGGTTACTGTCCGATATTCAGGCTACGTGCCCGGCCCACCGCAGTCGTCCGATTTTCGCGGTGTGAACGATGGATGGTTCCCAACAGCTGATGCAACTCGTGGTTCATTCGCCTCCTCCACGTACCGTCCGTTATCTGCAGCCCTCCATAGATGGTACGCAGCGCTTTCCTTTTGAAAACTCCAAGTGCGCGTTGGTCCTCCACGAGCATCGTCCAGGTCTCGTGTCCGTATAGGACTATCGGTCTAATGAGCGTTTTGTAGATTGTCAGTTTGGTACGGCGGCGAACTCTATTCGATCGGAACGTCTTGCGGAGTCCAAAATACGTACGATTTCCAGCCACTATGCGTCTCCGTATTTCTCTGCTGGTATCATTTTCGGCAGTCACCAGTGAGCCCAAGTACACAAATTCTTCTACCACCTCGATTTCGTCACCACCGATGCCAACTCGCGGTGGGTGGCTCACATTGTCTTCTGTTGAACTTCTTCCTATCATGTTCTTCGTCTTTGACGTGTTGATGATTAGTCCGATTCGCTTAGCCTCTCTCTAGTGTCTGATGTAGGCTTCCTCCATCTTCTCAAAGTTACGTGCCATAATATCTATGTCGTCGGCGAAGCCAAATAGCTGGACGGACTTATTGAAAATTGTACCACTCGTGTTGATCTCTGCCCTTCGTATGACCCCTTCCAAAGCGATGTGGAATAACAGACACGAAAGACCATCACCTTGCCGTAACCCTCTGCGGATTTCGAAGGGACTCGAGAAGGCCCCTGAAACTCGAACTACGCACATCACCCGATCCATCGTCGCTTTGATCAACCGTGTCAGTTTATCCGGAAAACCGTGTTCGTGCATTAGCTGCCATAGCTGGTCCCGATCGATTGTATCATATGCGGCGTTTAAGTCGATGAATAGATGATGTGTACCACCATACCGCCATCTTCGTAAGAAGGTTCCCGTTTATGTCCTTACATATATCAGGCTGTGGCACGTGGCCCTTACGTGAACGGTTCAACTTCTCATAGAGCTTTCTTGTGGTATTAGCGCGGTACAGATGCTCCGTCTCTTCACGGTCTCGATCTTCCTGCTGACGCTTTTTCCTCCGGAAAATCGAGTTTTGTCTGTTCCGCGCCTGTTTATATCGTGCCTCGTTCGCCCTCGTGTGGTGTTGCAGCAATCTCGCCCATGCTGCATTCTTCTCTTCCAATAACCAATAACATTCGCCGTCATACCAGTCGTTTCTCTGATCCGGAGCCACCGTGCCTAGTGCAGAGTTCTGTGCGTGATCTCTCTTGTTTCGGACAGCAGAACGATCGCGCGGTCGAACGAATTATTGTGATCTGCATTGCGCGGCCGGTAATAAAATTAATCAGTTCTGTGCGTGTTCTCTCTTATTTCGGACAGCAGAACGATCGCGCGGTCGGACGAATTATTGTGATCTGCATTGCGCGGCCGGTAATAAAATTAATCAGTTCTGTGCGTGATCTCTCTTGTTTCGGACCGCAGAACGATCGCGCGGTCGGACGAATTATTGTGTTCTGCATTGCGCGGCCGGTAATAAAATTAATCAGTTCTGTGCGTGATCTCTCTTGTTTCGGACAGCAGAACGATCGCGCGGTCGGACGAATTATTGTGATCTGCATTGCGCGGCCGGTAATAAAATTAATCAGTTCAGTGCGTGATCTCTCTTGTTTCGGACAGCAGAACGATCGCGCGGTCGGCCGAATTATTGTGATCTGCATTGCGCGACCGGTAAAAAAAAATTAATCAGTTCAGTGCGTGATCTCTCTTATTTCGAAGCGGGCTTGGTAGTCATATGGCTACTGCTTCTGCCTCATACGCAGGAGGTCTCGTGGGTTCAATCCCAGGTCCGTTCCATTCTCCTACTTTGTATCTTCCTCTATATTTCTCATGTTCTAGCAATCGCTAGAACTGGAAATGGACTTCCATACCGTTTCCATTACTATTCCTATACCTTCAACTTGAGTATTCTAACAGTAATCTGCTAGAATTGGAAATGAACTATAGAGCTCGTTTCCTACATCCAATTAGAAATTCCATCAGTTACCTTCTCCTATCTATCACATTGGCAGCTCGTTAACCAAGACGGACCTCTGCCTCTCCAACCTAACCCAGAAATTCCAACAAATTCCGCATGAACTCGTGGCAAGTGCAGAGGTATATTCGGCTTGCAGTGGGCGAGTGATTGCATCATCATTTCCTCCCCTTCCCTACATTGACTTGCATTCTGACGTGGCAGGCGCCAGTATGACCTAACAAATGAGATCACCAGTACTTGTACATTGAAGATGTGTGCTAGTCCCAAGCAAACATCTGTTGGTTCCCTGTGCAAGAACAGCTGATCTGGTCATAATGGAGTAGCAACTACGAGCAGTCAATCAAGCTCAAGCTCAAGCTCAAGCTCCGGGGGCACCGTGCCAAGTGCAGCGGTTGCGGTGCTACCAATGGCGGATCGAATATCTCTCTAGCCATCTTCAAGAGATGCTGAGCCTAGTTGCTCTTCCGTTGGGAGTGCCACTTTCAACTGCTGCGCGTAGTCTTGAGCTAGTCTACCGCCTTGAAGCCGCCCAATGTTTAGCCGCGGCGGACGACTCCAACGTGTGTTGTACACCGTCGAGAGTTTTGAGCGCAGACATACTGCAACGAGGTAGTGGTCGGATTCAATATTCGAACTGTGGTAAGTACGTGATGTCGGAGAAGAATTTACCGTCGATTAGAACGTAGTCAATTTGGTTTTCCGTTACTTGATTAGGTGATTTCCATGTGGCATTGTGGATATTCTTGTGGGGAAGAAAGTGCTTCGGACTACCATTCCGCGGGAGGCTGCAAAGTTTATGCATCGTTGGCCGTTGTCGTTCGATACGGTATGCAGACTATCCGGTCCGATGACCGGTCTATACATTTCCTCCCTTCCTACCTGTGTGTTCATGTCACCGATTACGATTTTGACGTCACGCAGTGGGCATCCATCGTATGTCTGCTCCAGCTGTGCGTAGAACGCTTCTTTCTCGTCGTCGGGTCTCCCTTCGTGTGGGCAGTGCACGTTGATGATGCTATAGTTGAAGAAACGGCCTTTTATAATCAGCTTACACATCCTTGCGTTGATTGGCTGCCACCCAATCACGCATTGGTGCATCTTTCTCAGCACTATGAAGCTGGTTCCCAGCTCGTTGGTGGTGCCACAGCTTTGGTAGAAGGTAGCCGCTCGATGCCCGCTTTTCCACACTTTCTGTCCTGTCCAGCAGATTTCCTGCAGCGCTACGACGTCGAAGTTGCGGGGATGTAATTTATTGTAGATTATCCTGGGCTTGTACACTTTGGCGGAGGCTTCTTGCGGATACATGCACCTTTTTATAGAAGTTTAACAGGGCCCACTGTCAAACCTCACCACATCCTAGGCAGGCGCCACAACTCGCAGATGGCCTGGGGAGGGATCGTCAAGCCCTTGGACATAGTCCCTGCTGCCCCGTAAAAATAGGATAATGGAGTCGAATGTAAATGAAATATTTATTGTAGATACAGGAGCGCGAAGGCAGCCACTTTTGAAGTGTTTCGTATTTACACATTAGAAACTACGAAAAACCTGAAAAAATAATAAATTAAATCAACACCTCCTAAACCGAAGTCCGGACGGTGGATCACAAATCAAAGGATCAAAATCCGTTCAATTATTTTTTACTAAATATTTAAATGAAGCAGTCTGTTTGACTAAACTGCCACTGTTAATAGTTGAGTACGCATTTTGAGAAGGGATACCTTTGATTTGTATTCTGCTTAGCTTACTTTACTAATCGCAATTTGTGTTTAAAATACTGTTATGCACTTTTCTTGCGATTATGTTCAACACGGAATAACAAATGGCACCAGAAACTCCACTCCCGAACGGGTGGCGATTTGTTTTTGACTTGTGTTGTTATTCAAAGCCTACTTTCCATCTCACTAGCCCAAAAGCTTACTGTCAAGTAATAATCCCGACGTTCAATTGAGGGGCATTTGTAGCGCCAAATGTCAATATAGTCAAGGCTAATTTGGTTTTTTTCGTGCGCAGTTGCCATACTCAGTGGTAATCAATTGAATGAATTAATGGAGAAGTAAACTGGGTAAGTCATTCTATGTTTTGAATAATCAAAATACGAATGTGCTTCATGAAAGTGAATAATTCCATTTAATTCCACCACTTCGTATTACTTTCACATATACGCAGTGGCGTAGCCATGTGGGGGAGGGGGGGGAGGACATAATTCTCCCCCTTAGAGACAATATCTTTTGAAGATTTTTTTTTCGGTCCCTCCCATTTTTTGGCTACTCCACTGCATATACGTATTTCGACTTCAACTGTAAGGTCGGAATTTCTTACGATTCTTACGGAATTTTTACGATTACATTTTCATTACATTACAGTTTCTTCAATGTCCACATTTGACTGGATATACATTTTTATGACAAATGATTCGTTATTCACGCGGAAAATTCTTTTGGGATTTTATCACGGGAAATTCTTTGAGTTTCAACTAAGTTAATGAAATAAAAACTTTATGGCGTTTTTCAAACGTGGTTGTTTTGGCAAACAAAAGAAGTAATTAAAATTCTGTATAAAGTAGGTACAATATTAGTTTTGAAGGACAAAAAACAATTAAATTTGGCAATTAAAAACAAAATGACAGCACTGCCGCGTTTCGTCGCTATATCCGACCTCCTAAAGGTTAGTAAAAGTAGGTAAAAGTAATACACTATTGAAACATCTTTTGACAGTGTACCAAATGTTAATAAATAGTAAATAGAGCATGAGCATGAGCATGAGCATGATTGACCGCCCACGGTTGCTCCTCCGTTATTGCCAGGTCAGCTGTAATTACACAGAGAACCAACAGATGAAGTTTGGGACTAACATCATCCTCAATGTGTAAGAACTGGTGACCCAAAAATAAGCAATACCAGCGCCGGCCGTGTCCGAATGCAGATCAATTGAGGAATGGGTAGGAGAATGTTGACATGATTCTCGCTTTGATAGAAGCCGACGAGTCATCTGCACTTCCACGAGAAATCACTGGGATGTTGGATATATGGGGTAGGGAGTGTAGCAGGGTTCGTTTTGGTAAACGGTATGCCGTGTATAGCGTGTAGTTTGATCGATGAAAACAAAACTAATAATTTTAATTTAAGGCCGCACTAAGCAGAACAAAATTTCGGTGACCGGCTGATCGTTCTGCTTACCGCACAAAGCAGAACAAAGTTTCGATGACCGGCCGATCGTTCTGCTTCCTGAAGAAAACATGTCTGGACGCGATCTAAACTTTAACTTTCTAATTAATTTACATACCCGCACTACGCAGAACAAAATTTCGGTGACCGGCCGATTGTTCTGCTCACCGCACAAAGCAAAACACAATTTTGATGACCGGCTGATCGTTCTGCTTAATGAAGAAAACATGGACGCGATCTACGATCGTTATACATAACGTACACAAACAAACCTGCACTGATTGTTTCACTTTCTTATTAATTTACCCACCCGCACAACAGAACCGGACATGTAGATAATCGCGCGATCACCCTATGTCCAACACAAAGCACAAAAAACTGATTGTTTCATTTTTTAATATTTTTTCCTCACCAGCACTGCAGTATCGGACATTTCGATAACCACGCGGTCCTTCCGCGTACAATGCAAAAAAGCTTACATTCGCATGTTACATCGAAAAAGTTTCCGAAAAAATAAATAAATGAATAAAAGAGTGAAGATCATGTGTGTCAAGTTTCTCCTATTATACGATGTGAATAATTGTTTATTTTTATTTATTTATTAAAATAATTCAACTGACAATAAATGTCTATAATGTGAATAATAAAAATATAACAAAAAGACATGCACATGTTCTGAAAATATTATTCAATGATAAATACAACAAGTACAAATTTTGAAAACGAGTTATTAATATTGAACTTGAGAACAATTTTTTTTTTAATAGAAAACATTTTAATTTAAGCAAGATGTAGTGATCAATTTAAAATAACTATGCTTCTGAACTGGTGATAGAAATATAAGGTTTAGCTTTTCATCAGAGGTTGCAGAAAAAAGTGTATTCAATTTCTCAATGACTAAGCCAAATGAACAAGACAGTTGATACAGAATCCAATTTCGGTGAAAATTGAAAATTCCTGGGGGTTCCGGGTCTCCTATTAATTTATATTTCATTGATAATCTGACTATAAATTAAAAGGTGTTCCCGAATAAAAAGGTCCAATAGAATTAAAATAGAAATTATTGCAACAATACGTCTACACAACATCTGTGAATTCGAATTATGTTTACTTTTTTATCTATTGATATTATGTCTTAAATATTTCCAACATTACTGATTTTTCATTCATTGTGGAATATCAGATTTTTTTTTTGTCGGGGAAGGTTAATTTTTTTCGATTCGATAGTTTACCAGCATATATTGTGGAAAAATACTAAACTACACATATTAAACAAATAAATTGTACAAAATAAATCGAGCAAAATCGTTAGTGTCGCAGAACAACTATATAAGGCTCACTAATATAAAAAAACAAATTTAAATTTCGAAATTATTTTAAAATTTTATCAGGCCGATACAAATATTTAAAAACTATTTTGTCTCCCCCTCGGATTTTATTGCCAAAAAATAATATTTTGAGGGGGCAACAAAATAAAATTCGGGTAATTTTGAGGATTTTCAAAACTTTTTTTAACAAATCCGAATAGTTTTATATGATTTTTTTGCATTTTAATATTTATTTTTTATTAAGGTCAAGGGGGGACCTTTCGAAGACCAGTAGGACAAAATGTTGAATAAATATTTGTAAAGGCCTTATTAAAAAATTATAGACAGTAAGAGACGAACCAACCGAGGGCTACACTGCCACAATGCGAAAAAGCGACGCATGTGCCAAATTACAACATACATGTTTTCCATTTTTCTATTAAATAACTCGATGAGTACTACTTGATAACACCATTTTTTGCAAAATAGCACAAACGCCACTTCTTATAAAAAAGCGCATATGTTATCAGTAAAAACTAAAATGAAAGAGGCACGTATGACGGGAAGCCAAAAAACATATTTTTTCGTTACTGTTATACTTGTTGTAATTTGACTTATCCGTTAGAAGAGGTACTAATTAAACTCTTAGAATTATTATCTGATCGCGATTCAAAGCTACTCATAGTTTAACGGGGATTACGTTCTCATTTTTCAGGATTATGTGTTTTAATACGGTTTAGTAGAAGTGGAACTAAAACGTTTAAAGTATATATTGCCGTAGTTGATTTATGGCTCACGTAAAAAACCTGGATAGTCCAACGTATCGGTTTTTATATTTTTATATGGTGCAGAATATTTTAAGAAAAATCAACAATATTCCATGGAATCGACTTTATTCCAAGACAGTGTATTTCCATCTAAAATGAACGATGCTGGATATATAATATGCATCACTAAAAATGATATTCAAAATATACCAATATGTTCCACTAAAATTGTCACACTCTTCTACCGTCGTCGGGGAATGGGTCAAATGGGGGTGAGAACAGTGACCCATGTTTCAACTACTTAGAAAGCTTGTAGAATGGATTGAATGTATCTGAGGGCAAGAAGACTAAAATATAAGAGACCTTAAGAGCGATGACCCATTCTCACCCCCCAGACCCATTGTCACCCCCCCGACGGCGGTACACAAGATTAGTTCTTTTCTTCATTAACATGCACATATTTTTTCGAAAAATATCATTGAGGATAGGAACACCAAAAATGCACCAAAAACAGACTGAAAACACTCTACACTTCAAATAAATATTAAAGATATTTTAACCATTTTTTGTTCGGCGGTCAACAAATATTTACTGGCTTCAGGCGCCCTCAATTTTGAGACAAAACTTGGATTATTAGCCAAGAAAATTAAATGGCACAAGCGGTGCATTTCATAGAGATGAAAGAAAGTTTCAATATGAATAGAACTAGGAAAATGATTCGCGTCACGCTATTATCTGGAGGGAATACTTTGTGGAACTAAACTACGCATCCATAAAATATCTGAAAAGTTACTTATCTTCTGAAGCAGCGCCGTTTTTGAGTACCTAGTTCATAGTGAAATCGCACTTTCCTCTCCAGTTCTCTACTCCAAGATGCTTTGGTGTTGTTAATGGAATAGCCTCCAAAGACCGCCGTGTTGCACTATTTCCATTATGACAAAATTCAGCTTATATTCACTCTTTTGCATTTTAATCTTTGGAAGTTATGACACTTGAAACTAAGGATGAAAAATTTTCGCGTCCAATTCCAATCGCGACCTACTTCCCAAATATTAATAAATAGTAAATAGATAAACTAAAGTAAATAGATTTAATAAAACGTTTATTGTTATATTTTCAGTATACCTACTTGAAAAGCGTCTAATTTCAGCCATCGAATAGCTTATTTTTATGACCCGGCTATCAATAAACCAGATATTCAATTACGGAATAACTTCTGGTAATAATCATCCCAAGCGCCAGTCAACATTATCTACATTGTCCGCTACACAGGATCGCTGCTTCTACATGCAAGGCAAACTGGAATCCGAAATCGCTGCTGTGGAAGCGTCAAAAATAATTTCCAGCCCCATGCCAATCCTCCAAAGTCCCGCCTTCGCGTGCCAACAACTGCGTTCAGAAGGTGCTTTGCCCGAATGGGGGGTATCAATTACATAAACGCAAATTGGTAAGCGATCATCAATCTTATTCCCATTGAGAGACGCAGTTTGTACAAGTTGTGGTTTCGCGATCGTTACTTTGCATACACCCGACTGCGCTGGCTGACGTGCGGCGTGTTCTCAGAAATTGCTCGCCGTCCGGTGATTCAAAACTGCGAAAAAATATGACCTTGCCGTCTTGGTGAACTCACGGCATCCAGAAACGCTCTTTTGTCTCCGGTTCGACACGAGATGCCTAAAGTGACATTGAACACGCGGACGAACCACAAACAGAACGGTAGACGGACGACCGACATCTTCATTGCCACCATTCTTGGTCATGGATTCGAGAAATGAAGTCAGATTGTTAGACATGCAAGGGAATGAATCCCGTGTAGTACATATGTAGGTATTGGAAATCTTCAATAGCTCATCAGGGGATTGAAAAAAAAACAACCTTACATTCCGTGCTTATTTCATCGCAAAACAGTGACTTTGCATGAATTCAGGCAGTTTAGTTTACAAATTAGCCTCTGTGTGTGGTTCGATGCGATGCGACGGGTGGCAGCTACTGTTTAGAACTTGAAAAACTTGACACAGACAGTGCTTCGTTTGGTTTGTGTGCTTTATGATGGTCTTGCGATTACTTTGGTCATCTTCACACGGTTGAGGAACAGACAATTTTAGATTAGATAGCACCTCTGTGTTATTATTAGAGAAATATGAGAGGACTCAAATAGTACAAACAAATAGGAGCGCTTCAATCTAGAACGCGACAATATCTAATTTGAAATCCTGTGTGATGCAGTTATTTGTCCATGACTAGTTGTGTGTATAAAAACGCAGTTGTCTCCCACTTTTACGAAAATAGCTTCTCAAACCCATTCGTCTGTCGTGATTCACCACAAAAGAATAGTGTGCTAAAATTTTCATCCAAGATAAAAGCTTTCAACCAGATAACTTGTTAGTAGTGCCCACCGACACAACTCGTTCGGCTTCCTTCAACAAGTTTAACTAACTTTACCCCAAATTAAACCACCCTCCTGCAGTCGACACCATGAGCTGGGAGGAGTAGAAACAGAAGACATGGGGTTGTATCCCCCGACTGAGTGGGCGAGAGAAGATAGATTGCGAAAAGAACCAACCCAGAGACGAAAATTTCATTTAACGTGAAAGCAATCGTCGGTCGGACGGTCGTCGTGTCGGTGTCAGTCGGTAGCCAAAGCGTACCTTCCTACAGCAGAATCAGCACCAGCAGCCAGCAATCGGCCAGGGCCAGGTCATTCCACCGAATCTCGTTCCATCCGTTCATCGTTTCGATCGTCGACTGTCTGTAACAGAGCGGAGAAACCAATCCGAGATTGAGTTCAGGTTCTAAGCTCGGTCGGTACCCGTTGCATGGACTGTGGAGTCGTCCTAGTCTATGAGAGCAAGGGCAAATCCTGCCCCAGCTGCCACAAGAAGGGCAGAATATGCACATTCCATTGCTTAAATACCTTTTTGGACTATGCACCGTTGGTGGCTGGCTGGGCCACTGCTGCATTTCGTCCCATCCTCAAACGATGCAACTTTTCCCATTGCGAGCTGCAAGCGACTCTGACTAGGAATATCATCGAGAGCCATCCCGCAGTGGAACGGGAGGGATTTAGGTACTCCGGCAGCTTCTGGTTGTTGCTGCTGTGCTGGGAAACACATTCTGTCGTTGCACACACAGTCTATTTACTCTTTGGCAGCTTGGTAGTGTTCTGACCCACGAAGAACGAGTTGCCAATGCAGCTGGTTGATACAGAGAGATAGCTTTTCGCTTTCTGTCGCAGCGTGGGGGAACGGGAACCCAAACACCCGTTGTTCGTCGGTGGATGGAATGATGAAAGTTGTTCTGTATGGCGATGCTAGCGACTAGATCGCTCTCAAATTTTCTACATTGGACGTAGTTGTCCGTTCGGAAGAATAAAGGCAACATCGATTGTTTGCGGAACAGGGAATTCTAAGAAAACGTGAAGTCAATTTTCATGGTTCACTTTTCGATATTTCCATTGCATTCGCGTAACTCGCGTAACAGCGAACACATTTATCTTGATCAGGATATAAATTATCGATGCGAGCGAACCACCCTAACAGCGCATATGCGGCAATCAAAAAACAATTGCAACAACATATCTCTATTCGTAGTGAATCTCAGGCAGTAGCACCCCATTTGGGCAGCGATTCCAGCATTCATATCCCGATGGTGTTGCAATGAAAACTGCAGCGGAGTTTGCATAGGACGAGTCGGTTGGTACAACAAGAGAACCAAAGTTCAGGTTTATAGTTGCATACTGCATGAGACTGTCGAGAATCATAATAGCTGATGACGACTACGACGATAGCGGCAACGTGCAGCGACATCGGTTTATGCACTTTCCTAGTTCACACGGGCTGGAAAAGGGTCTCTTCCACAAATTTAAGCCTATTTCTATTAGTACAGAAAGCTTGTTGCAAGTTGTAGGAATATACAGAACTTATTGCTACTGGTTGTAACTATGCTGTATACTTAATGCGTTGAAGCGAAAATTAACATTCTTGCTCATGGTGGTTTAGCTCTGAAATATATTCACACGAATTCACCAAATGAAAATATTATTGATAAATTAATAGACAAATATAGAAAAATTACCATCTCAGGATGATGTAGACGGTTTGTTTTTTTTGTGCACTACAATTTATGAACATGTTACAGCCTTATAAGCAGAAGGTCGTGTGTTCAATTCTAGTCTCGTCCCTTTCCTACTTTGTATTCCTATCTTAGATCTTTCTGTGTTTCACGCACAATCCCAAAAACCTCCCGTGGCACTTATGAAAGGTCGTAGGTCGTTTTCTGCATCTTTCCTTAGTAGGTGTCCAACTGACCATCCTTCCCCTTCCTCAGTATTCGCAAGGCCGTGGCCAGGACAGATCTCGATTATTGGAGAGTGCATTGCTTCCGTCTAATGCAACGTACACACCAGTCAAGCAGTTTGACGAACATTGACTCCGCCCCCAAGAAAGCGCTTCGGTTGCTGCTTTGTTTGAACGTGTGTGAAGTTGTTCGAACAACCATTTGATAGTTGGCGGCTCGGTTGGAAAAAATTAAAACGGTTTGATTTTGGTTTGAGTTGTCGGGGTGGAGTCAAGGTTCGCCGAACATGTTTGAGCATTTGTAGGGAAGTTGCACAAACCACAAGTTGATGGTTGGTGCTCAAGCTGGCGCTTCGGTCGTTCGTGTGTGATATTGTTGGTCGAATAAATTGATTGTTCGTGCCGCTGTTGGTAAAACATGATGGATGTTTGAATAAACGAGAGGTGGAGTTAATGTTGGTCAAACTGCTTGACCGTGTGTACGTTCCATAAGAGATAGTGATTAGTACCAAATGATTATCTATGGTAACGGATGAAAGTGATGCTCATTCTCAGCAGACAAACCACGAGATATATGGTGGCAAGTTGTATTTTTGAGACATGATTCGCAACGAAAGTGCTCCAGGTTGACGGAGTAGAGTTAAGCCAGCAAATATCGAAAGAAATCGTTCTATGCGGAGATCATTTAGGTATGGTAACTGAGACATATAATTGAACCATCGTTCTTTGTAGGTAGGTGGAGGTTCATGGTCCCATCCCCATATGTTTCCATCGTTAGCCTTCAGTGTCTATATATAGCCTGCATAAACAGCTTGACCGCAGTTATAACCGGTCCGACTAGGCCAAGTGGATCAAAAATACGAGCAATTTGGGACAGTGCGATCCTTTTCGTGAGTTGAATGTCGTTACTCGAAGGTAGGTCGATCTTGTAACGAAGTTGGTTGGTTGATGGATCCCAATGTAGCCCAAGACTTTTGATGCATTCGTCACGATCGAGATCTACTGATATGTTTAACGCTTGGTGCTCTGGAGGCACGCCTTCTAGGACCTCCTTCACGTTTGAAGCCCATTTACGTAGCTCGAAGCCTCCCGTAGAGAGTAAGGAGTTTAATTGGTTACGAAGTCTGATAGCCGCTTCCACAGTCTTATACTTCCGGAGAACAGATCGTCCACGTAAAAGTCCTTGCGTAGAACGTCGGCGGCCTCTGAAAAGCGGTGTTGTTCATCATCGGCAAGCTGACGGAGTACTCTTGTGGCCAGAAAGGGTGTACTAGAAGTTTCATATGTCACGGTCTTCAACTCATACGAGTTTTAAGACGATCGCCAAACGATTCGTTGAAGTGGTGTAGCATATCTTGATATTTAAATGATATTTCGGTGCAAATTTTTGATCTTGTTGCCTGTCCTTTTATCTTTTATATCAATAAAGTCCATGTCATGTTTTGTTATTCTGTTCATGACTTCTGCCCGGGTAGTGCTCAAAAAGAATTTGATAAAAACGAGAACAGTCAGATATCGCAAATAATTACGTTAAATTGAATTAAGTATTTTTTTAGTGTGATTATTTTCAAGCACTATGGTTCGTTTTGTATGTTCAATGATTCGAATTGACTGCCACAACATTGTTGATGTGAGCTGTTATTGTCATACCTTTTACATTCTTGACCGGATCGAGGATAAAACTTACCATTTGCGGATAAATAGTTGTAGGTCCCTCCTTAGCCGTGCGGTAAGACGCGCGGCTACAAAGCAAGACCATGCTGAGGGTGGCTGGGTTCGATTCCCGGTACTGGTCTAGGCAATTTTCGGATTGGAAATTGTCTCGACTTCCCTGGGCATAAAAGTATCATCGTGCTAGCCTCATGATATACGAATGCAAAAATGGTAACTTGGCTTAGAAACCTCGCAGTTAATAACTGTGGAAGTGCTTGATGAACACTAAGCTGCGAGGCGGCTCTGTCCCAGTGTGGGGATGTAATGCCATTAAAAAAAATAAGAAAAGTTGTAGGTCCACAAGACGTGTCATACTCATTATTTTCATTGCATAGATCGTATTCTTTAAATGTTTATGTTTGATATTTGCATAATGTAATTTCTTTTCGCTATATTTCCATTAATAGATGATCTCTTAACTTTTATCCTGGAGGCTCGATTGTATTTCCATTTAATTTTCATTATTTTTAATGTATAAAATTATTATATGTATTACACTTTTCAGCACATCCATTATACACTTGCCTCTCCACATCTCGATATTGAAGGGTCCATCGAGATAGGGAGAGATCGAGGAACGGAAGTAAAATTGAAATGGGTACTAGATCCAAAAACAAGCTCGTTACTATGGAAAACGACAACAATACAAATGTATTGTGATGTGATGTGTATGTTACTGTCCAAAGATGGTCTAGTAGGCTAAAAATTTGAACATATCGTTATAAAGAAAGAGAGAGAATCTTGAACAAAATATGATCAGAACACATCGAGATAGGGAGGTTATCGAGATGTAGAAAGCCTATGAATGTAGATTGAAAGGACTGAGGAAACCATCGACATAGGGAAAGATTTCGAGAAATAGAACATCGAGTTGTAGAGAGTCGACTGTATATTCAATTGAAGCGGAGGAAAGGAGCAACAAACTTAGTAAACTGATGCATTGTACATCCAAACCGCTTTATTTTCATTTTCATCATTATCTAGAATGTGAATGTATACATGCCATGTTTCTTTTTTTTATCCCGGTAATCATATAATATTCTACGTACCTCCTCCACGAGGCCGCCATCTGCACCCCACAATAGATGATAAGCAGCACTTTCCATTCGAAAACTCCCAGTGCGCGTTGGTCGTCCACAAGCAACGTCCAGGTCTCGTGTCCGTAGAGAACTACCGGTTTAATAAGCGTTTTGTAGATAGTCAGTTTGGTACGGTGGCGAACTCTATTCGATCGAAGCGTCTTGCGGAGTTCAAAGTACGTACGATTTCCAGCCACTATGCGTCTCCAAATTTCTCTGGGCAGCAGGGACTATGTCAGGCCTGGTAGCGGGTCACTTTTTAGTGACTTGGTCACTTTTTTCGGGCAAGTTACTAAAAACCCTAGTAGCACAAGTCAGACAAAAATAGTTACAGCAACTTAATTGTTACTGCATACGATCACATATAAGTTGTAGTATCCTATGTGGAACATGTGTGCTACTTGGGAAGTCTCTTTTTTCGACCTCAAGTCACTAAAGTCACTTTTTCTCGCAAAAAGTTACCATTTTTAACTATTTTGAAACTACTGACTAAGATTCTCTTAATAAAACTTTATGTATCCGTCGGATGATGCTTTGATCATGGCGGAAATAAAATTATGGATCTTAAAAAATGATCCCTCTGAAACTTCGCCAGCCGTTTAACTCGCTGATTTTTACTGGCATTTCACCAGTAGCTAATTTAAGGTGTTTTACGTTACAATTTATAAATTGGTATACAGTTATGCAAGCAGGAGACCTTCCGATTCCGATTTTGTTTTAAATCTTAAACTTTATACAGTAGTGGAAGGAAGGAAGACGTGGAAGGAAGGAGACTTAATTCTCCATTGTTTTACCGAGAACTATAGCAGTATTGTTAGTGCATTCTTATATTATAGATCCTCTAGACAAATTATCGTTATGTGGCGAGTTATTTTTTTGATTGACAACCTTTTTTTATTCTATTATTCACTGTGTTTTGTCCCTCCTAAAGATGTTTTTTTTAGTGACCACCTAAAATTTGAACAACTTCCCCTAATATTGACAAAATGGTATCATTTTTTCACAGCACAAGCCGTTAATATGCTAAATGATCTTCACTGATAATAATGCCAACATTCCACCACAATTTCAGGATAATTGGATTTTGAGTTGTCACAATATAATGAGACTTGACAAGTTTGGCAAACGAGACGAGCCAGCCTTGGGCTGAAAGTCTCGATAATAAACACATAAAAAAAAGTTTGGCAAACAAATTCAAGAAAATATTAATTTGTTCTCCAGCGGCTATTTCTTGTAGATTTGACAGATGTAATGAAGGGTTTGCTCTAAAAAAATATTTATTGAGTAGATATCAGGCTTGTAAAATGTCATCTGCATGTAATTTGACTAATTTGCTCATAACTTTCTTTAGAAGCAAAATTTCTTCCAAAATTTTGAATGTACTCATAACGCTTGAGTAGGGTTATATTTTTGTCCAAGGGTACATTGCTCTAAGTATAACATCAAAGGCTGGAGAGTGAAAACTCTCCAAAATGTCACGTGTCATTTGACATAATGTCATTTGAATGACATTTTGCCTCCCACGCCCCAGATTACATATTTACAGCAAAGTCTCGTTAGACAAAGTTGTAGGCCCATTTAACCGCTATAAGTTCGTCATACAACATGAATTGATAGCTACCTTCTGAAACAAGTTCTGGGAAAATTATACAAACGAATGCAAATGACATTTTACAACACTGGTAGATATCATAGAGAGAGAATCAAGTCTCCCCTCTGAAGGTTGCATGCGCTATCGAATTCCATAGCAAAAATCGTTCATGAATACGCACAGCAAGTTGGGAAATCTGCGTATTTTGGAAGAAAAATATTTAAAAGTTCAGAGAGCATGGTCCTGCATTATAAGCAGGAGGTTGAGCGTTCAATCCCAGGCTCGTTGTACTTGAATCTTCATAATTTTTATTTCGTTTTCTACCCAAGCGATCCGTACTTTTTTTTTCTTTTGCACTGAAAATTCCAATAACTTCCGTGGCACCTTTGATAAATCGTGCATCTTTTTTAGTAGGTACTCTGCTAATCTTCTTCTTCTTCATTGGCATTACATCCCCCACTGGCACATTGCCACCTCGCAGCTTAGTGTTCACTAAGCACTTCCACAGTTATTAACTGCGACCAGGTCTTGTGAGTGATAATCCTGTTTCGCTCACTTCCAGTGGCGTAAAATTTGATTTGCTCGGAAGACTACTCATAGTTTTGAGTACTGTTTTCGACTGATATTTAATACAATTTCTGTGGGATTAAAAGGAAGGGTAATACAATTTTACCTAGTCACTGAGTAGATAAAAGTTACTTTACTTACTTATGGATCCTGTACACCTCCGGTGGTGCAAAGGGCCGACTTGAAAGATCTCCATCCTGAGCGTTGCCCGGCTATCGCTTTAACCTGTTGCCAGGTTAGATTTCGGTCGACTTCTTTTATTTGTTTATTGAGGCTTCGCCGCCATGAGCCTCTGGGTCTGCCTCTGCTGCGATGTCCCGCTGGGTTCCAGTCTAATGCTTGTTTAAAGATTTCGTTTCCGCCCCTACGTAGAGTGTGGCCGACCCAGCCCTACTTCCGAACCCGAATTTATGTTGCTATTGGCCTCTGGTGACAACGACGATGGAGCTCGTTGTTTGAGATCCAGTTGTGAGGCCACCAGGCCCGAATTATATACCGCAGGCATCTGTTAATGAACACCTGAAGCCGTTGAGTGTTCTCCACTGATACACACCATGTTTCGCTAGCGTATAACAGCACAGATTTCACGTTAGAGTTGAAAATTCGTATTTTGGTGCGATTACTTATCTGCCTGTTTTTCCAGATATTTCTTAAACTCGCAAAGGCAGCCCTTGCTTTCTTGATCTATGTTGATCTTGGTACCGCCGTCTGACGCCATTTGGCTACCAAGATATTGGAAGCTTTCAACATTCTCCACTGGTTGCCCGGCTACTGTAAAACTGGAAGGAGTCACCGTGTTTACATCCAATGATTTGGTTTTGTTGACGTTGATGACTAAACCTGCCGAAGAGGAACGCTCGGCAAGGTCGCTGAGCTTACTCTGCATATCTGCATATCATATCATATGTGCCTCGATGAGGCCGATGATTTTCTCAGGAACTCCCTTGCGTCTTAGGGCGCCCCACATAATCTCGTGATTGAGACGGTAGAAAGCTTTTTCGTAGTTAATGAATACCAAGTAAAGGGACTCTTGGAATTCGTTGACCTGCTCCAGAATTATGCGGAGCGTGACAATATGGTCCACACAGGATCTTCCGGCACGGAATCCGGCTTGCTGCCGCCAGAGAGTCGCATCGTTCTTCTCCTGAATCCGGGCTAGGATAATTTTGCACAGAACTTTGAGAACGGTACACAGCAACATAATGCCTCGCCAGTTATCGCATACAGCCAGGTCACCCTTTTTGGGCACCTTCACTAAGATACCTTGCATCCAGTCGACCGGGAAAGTTGCGGTGTCCCAGATATTACGAAATAAACGATGCAGTAGTTGAGCGGATGTCATGGGGTCAGCTTTGAGCATCTCGGCTGATATGCGGTCGACCCCTGGGGCTTTATTCGATTTCATACTTTGGATAGCTGTTTGAATCTCCAGCAGTGATGGAGCTTCGGTATTGACGCGTGTTATACGTCGGATCCTAGGCAGATCATGCCGAGGTGGTGATGGCCTGGCTGGCACTTGAAAAAGTTGTTCGAAGTGCTCGAACCAGCGTTTTCAGCTGGTCAGTTGGGTTGGTCAATAACTGACCATTCGCGTCTTTCACAAGAATCGTTGCATTCATCTTCGCCCCGCTTAAGCGTCGTGAGATATCGTAGAGGAGGCAAATGTCCCTGGTTGCTGCGGCTCTCTCTCATTCGTCGGCCAGAAAGTCTGCCCACGCTCGCTTGTCCCGTCGACATGAGCGTTTTACTTACTTCTCAAGAGCCGCGTATCGTCGACGGGCTTTGTATCCTCTGGTTTTGATCGCTCTATCGCGGCTTTGGCTTCTCTTCGCCTCTCTATCTTCCTACAGGTCTCATTGGTGATCCATTGTTTTCTCTGGGTGCGCAGTTCGCCCAGATTGTTCGATGTGGCGATGAAGGCATTCTTGATGGCCGTCCATTGGTCTTCCACGCTGTCACCTTCCGGAATATCTGCAGCACGCTTCACCGTGGCATCTTCCAGTCGGCGTCTGTTGAATCGTCGTCCAACTCTTTCCTTCTGCCGAATTCGCGCAATGCGCAGGCGTATTTCGCCGATGAGGAGGGGATGATCAGATGCGATATCGGCAATACGTTTATTCCTTACATCAAGAGGCCCCGTTTCCATTTTCGGCTGATGCAGATGTGGTCGATTTGATGTTCTGTAAAACCGTCACGGGAGACGTAACCTTGTGAACCGGTCGATGAGGGAAGATCGCTCCCCCGATCACCATGTCGTTATTACCACAAAATTCTGCGAACAGCTCTCCGTTTTCGCTCATTTCTCCGAGCCCATGGCGTCCCATAATGCGCTCATGGTTCGAGTTGTTGGATCCGATCTTCGCATTGAAGTCGCCCAAACAGATCTTGATATCACCCTTCGGAATTCTATCTACGACGGCATTGAGTTGACTATAGAAGTTCTCTTTGTCTTGCAGATCGGCAGCATCGGTTGGCGCATAACATTGGATTATAGTAAGGTTTCGGACCCGTGTTTTAAATCTGGCAGCGATTATCCTTTCACTTATAGGTTCCCACTTCATAAGCGCAGAGTGCGCCTGAGCGCTTAGTAGGAAGCCAACTCCGCGATGCCGGGGAGCGTGTTCACATCGTAAACCAGAGTATAGCAGAACTTGTCCCGACGGCGTTCTGTGTTCTCCAAAGTTTGGACAACAGACTTCACTCAGTCCCAGGATCTTAAGCTTCATGCGGCGTGCCACATTGGCAAGTTTGGCCAATTTACTCTTCTGGGCTAGGGTTAAAACGGTCCAGGTTCCTATTGGTGTCCGTTGTTTCGCGCTAAGAGTCGTTGCCGTAAAATCAGTCCGTATTCTTTCATTATCGGATTCTTAAACAAATTGATGTTTCGGGAACAGTAGGTTGTTGGTCCAAGGTTCCCTATCCACCGGGATGGGGCTGCCATCTTAGGTATAGCTTCCAGGGTATAGCATTTCATACTCAGCCACTGAATGCCGAAACAAAAGCTGTTGGAGCCGCACCTCCTTGGTGAACAGACGCTCGATCAGTCGGGTCAAATTTGTTTAAAGTCCCACCCAACACCAGGACTAGGCTAGTGCGCTTTCAGCTGCACACGGTCGCTTTGATAGGACCTGCTTGGGGACACATGCAGCTTTTTATAGAAGTTCAACAGAGCCCACTATCGAATCCCACCACATCCTAGGCAGACCCCACATGACGCACCCTCTCACTCTAGCTGATGTCAGAAGGACAACAGGGCCCAGGCTACACTACCAGCTAAGAACGCAATCCTTAACTGGCAGTCAATTGTCATCCAAAGACCCGTAGAAGCGTGAGTTTTGGAGCTTGTGAGGACCAGAGCTATGTTAAGCGCTCCTTTCCGGATGTGAACTCACCATTTCGTAGCCCAGATAAAAGTTAGCGTGTACGATTTTCATTTCTCTTCTGAGTTTTTTCTAAGGCAAAAGAGTGGTGAGTGAAAGATGATTCTCATTCGACCCAAAAACGCTTAATTTCGTCTCATCGAACTTGCAACTGAAACTGAAAGTCACTATTTAGTCCCTTTTTTCGTCAGCTTTGGTTACTAAAGTCACTAATTTGAGCTGTATCGGTCGCTACCAGCGACGATCCCTCCCCAAGCCGTCTGCGAGTTGTGGGGCTTGATGCCTAGGATGTGGTGGGGTTTGACAGTGAGCCCTGTAAAAAGCTGCATGTAGCCGCAAGTAGGCCCCACCAAAGCAACCGTGTGCCGCTCAAAGTGCACTAGCCCAAGTCCTGGTGTCAGGTGGGACACAAAACAAATCTGACACGACGGCCATCTGACGAGACAGGAGGTTTGCGCAGGCCCAAAACCAATAATTACGAACAATATAAGAGATAATACGACTCGATTGCGACAGGATGATCTACGATGAATTACATCCGCGCAACTTCGACGTCGTGGCGAGGAGATTTGCTAGAATTTTCCAGAATGTGACCATATAAATCAAATGCTCTTTACTGCCCATAAATGCATAACAGTCTCATGTTTGCTTGAATTCCTATAGGAGCACTTTTAAATGTGTTAATAATAAAGACAGGAACACCGTCTTCGACCAGAGGTCGTACAGACTGAACACTTAACATCTAGCACTAGACAACGGACAGGTCACATAACACCCAGTGGACCAGTGGAGAATTTTTCGATCACGATGTTTTTCCTCCTTACCGGGGCGGGAATCGAACCCGCGCTCCTTAGCACATGCGTCTAGACGATTGACGTCGCCAACCGCACGGACACGAAGCCCACTATGCATGTGCTGTGCATGTATTCCAAAATCATGAAGTTTGATGCGTCGCAAGCCAAGGTTTCAGAGCTGAGCAAGAAGTGGCTACTTCTTCGAACCAGCATCCCTGGGCGTCCCGGAATGTCACCAGATGGATCAAATACTCTCATAAGTCATAACACATTCCGCTGAGCTTGTTTTGCAAAATCATAATGTCTGACACGCCGCAATCCAGGTTCCAGGTATGGATCTTCCATAAAAGGAACGAGTGCAATAGAGTCTGGGAAATGCAATGAAGTCAATTAATTGTTGTATTGCCTAATTAATCACTGGTGGAAGTTGGACGAGGTTGAAAACCGTAAAAATAATTTTTGACATGTCCAATTGAAAATTGCACAGCAACAAATTTGCGATATAAATAAAATCAAATAAACATCTGTTTCAATCCCAAATTAACTCAATCCACACTGTCCCACGAGCACCGACGAGAGTCGGAGTCAAGTTTCATTTGAATAAATACTCGAATTAATCGGTTGTTCGGTGCATTTCATGACCGACCAACGACACTGACTGATGATGGTGCGGATGATGACGAAGATGACGATGGAGCGGAAGAAGCTCGGAAGTGGCCGCCTCGCTGTGCAAGACGCGCGCGCTCATTGCAGACTTGTTCTTGGTGGTGTGATGCATGGCCACGGAGCTCCGATTTGAACGTGTAGGTAGAGAAGTTGGTACTCAATGCAATTGGCAACCGACAGTGCAGTGACTACAACGCGACAAAGCTTAGGTTGCTAACTTCGGGCCCGGTGGTGGATGATGACGAGATGGAATGGGGACATGATGATTGTGTGTCGTGTACCGTACGGGAGAACCAACCACCAGTGGGTTATGCACCGAACTCTATTTAGGTGAGCCAGGAAGTTCGTTTGACGGATCGACTGCATGGAATGTTGAGTGTAGTGCGGAAGGGGTATTGCACAGTTTGAGTATGTGACCGCCAAGCAACGTCGCCGTTGCTGCAAACTAGTGGAGAAAAAATCCAGCGGACGCATGTAAACGTGCATCGCTGACTCATGGACGGTGGCAACAACGACAATGGCGATGATCCCATTCGGATATGCATTTGGTTTGATTATTGATAATTGGGGTGGTCCCCATATTGAAAATAACCAATTTTAAGAAGGATTTCCAAAATTCTGTATTGATATTACCCTTGGATTCTGTTATTCAATTGCTTCAACCGCTTCTGAGTGGAATATATTTTGTATATCTATTATCTATATTAGTGAAATGGAATGGTTTGAATACATCACTAGATCACGCTCAAAAGTTTCTTAAACTATTCAAATCACTGTTGTGTACACTTCAATCCAAATTGTTCATTGGTATTCTAGTGGCTTTTTATTAGTATGCAGTGGTAACCTTTTATTATTATCAATATTTAGACTAGAGAACTAAATCAATTACATCTTTTCTTCCAAGTTGTCCACCATGCGCCTCCATTGCTATTCATGTCTGATGTCTCACATTTTAGATTGTGCTCATCTTCGATGTAGGTAAAGTCGTCACTGTCTTGAACTCTGTTGAGGGTGACACACAGATGTGCGTTGTTTGCGCTGGAGATGAAACTATTTGTCATAATTTTATTATCAATTTAACCATCGTTTATTGGCTGTCGACGGCGTCATCTGCCGGGTGCTTAACGGTGCTCTCCACACCGAATGTACATACAGCAGCACTGTGACGCGATACACCGTTGGCTGATTTTGAAATGAGTGCCTCGAGGTTATGTGGAATGAATTCCGTAGTTAATTATCAGCCTGTGCCATAGAATGCTCTCGAAAGAACTTTGATTGGCATTAGATTTCTTTTTACTTGCACCATAATTCCAGATTAAAGTTAAAAGTCACAGCAGAAGGATGACTAGTAAATAGGATATAAAAAAACAATATCGATTGCAATTCCAGTAGAAAAGAGCAGACATAATGAACAATAACAGCGTCGGTGGTGTAATGGTCAGCATAGTTGCCTTCCAAGCAGTTGATCCGGGTTCGATTCCCGGCCGACGCAATTTTTTTTCGATGTGTTATAAATATGAACATGATCCAATCAAAAATAATTTAATGATTTAACAAGAATCTCATTAAGTTGATTTGCGTAAGTAAACAACTGAATTTTATATGTAGTGGAAAGAGGGAGGCAAAAACTGTTTCTACTTCAAAATCGAAATAATTTCAAAAGTATTTTCACCTCATATAGTTGTTATCAAACTTAACTAGCTGATACTATGTCAAAACCGCTGTACGTGCTTTGCTAAGGGTTGATGCTATTTAACATGAATTGGCTGATGGATACTCATAAAAATTACAATTCAATAGGCTGGATACGTTGTTTGTATCCCGCAGAACATATTTGTTTAAACCATCGACATAACCTCATTTTTTTTTACTGTGCTGAGGTTTATTCGAGTAATAGGTGAGTAGCAAGCTATACCGTTTTGATTCATATTCCGAACACTTGCTTTTATACGTCCATTTCATCTTATCATTTCTTCAATAGAATTAAAAGTTCATGTGAAATCTTGATCCTCTATACTGAAACCAATCGAAAATTTTGATTCAAGGGGGATTTACAACCGTGTTCGGAACTTGAGTAAATGGTGTTTTACAAAGTATCTTGGCCAGCAATTCATTGAATTTTATTTTGGAACCACATCTTTTCAAATGTTGAAGGGGCACGGCGCTAATCAGCATGAAAAATGACTGTCATTCGTGCGACATGCGCCAGCCACCAATTAAATCGTTGTTTTTCATTTATTTCAATAACGCTCTCGGATAAGGGTGCTTCCGTCGTTTCTCTCCGTCCTCGTACCATCACACATTCATATACAACATAGTTCAACCGATGAGCAGAAAACATTATTACTAAATTATATGCTACTCAGTCACATTTTAGAACGCTCCTTCGATACCACCAGCAGGGCGAAGGAACAAGAAAATCCATCTAATTTAGAGAGCCCCGCTCGGCCGTGTGTCCAAGAATGATGAATGGCGAAACGAGTCAATGGTCAACGCTTGCCCGGTTGGTGGCGGCCGGCCACTCTCTAAACAACCAGGCCAGCCAGCGGGTCGCGAGCGCGTGTTGACGAGGAACAATATTTGAATATATTGTGATTTGCCGTGTGATGAATGGAGGGTACACAACTGGCTGCCACTAACCCGACCGACCGAAAGAACGACCAACTGGCGAGCTGATGGTGTTTATTTAGGAGATAAATGATTTGAATAATGTCGTAGGAGATTTCTGTCGGGGCAATTAGAGATTGATCTTGATGAAGTTGATGATTTTGGCGCGCGAGGCATTGTGATATAGTGGCCGTTGATTAGGGCCGTGTTAAAATGAGTTTTAATGTGTATTTTTTTTGCTCGGAATAAAATCTGAATTACAATACGAGGTTTAGTGGTTCTAAAGATTATTTAAGTAGACTTAGCGACAGGATGCAGTAGGATTTGAGGATACACGCCAACGGGAACATCCATTAATTACGTAACACCTGGAGGGAGGGTTGCAAGAAGTGTGGTGAACCATAAACAAAATTTACAATGTCTCATACAGAAAGTGTGACATAGGGAGGAGTGCGGTTGGAAATGATCAATTTTTGTATTATGTATTTAAGATTGACCTTAACAAAAAGGCTGTCTTCAGTTTCTTGTACTTGTCTCAACTATGTCTCGACTCAAAAAGCGCAAAACACATTTCTTATCAATTATCGTGAGGTCCTGAAGCTGGCAATGGCTTTTGTCTCTTTAATTGATTTCAACTTGGTGAGCGCCGCCTGCGCCTGAGAGCTAAGCAGGAAGTCAACTCCTTGGTGCCGGGGAGCATTATTCCCTCGAATACCGGAATATAACAATACTTGTCCCAACGAGAGGTTGTGTTCTCCAAAGTTTGACCAACGGACTTTACTCAGTCCCAGGATTCATGCACCGTCTTTCGCTGTCGAGTTGTGTCAGCTAACCTTGCTGAGCTAACGTTTAATCATTCATTGTTCTAGTTCGTGTGCTTTGTTTCATGCCAAAAGTCGTCGCCATTATATCTGTTTCATTAATCAGGGTTAACAAAAATATAAGAAATCCGTCTTTTCCATGAAAAATTCCTTTGATTTTCTAGCGGAAATAATTCTTGATAAATATAATTGTAAATTTTTAAAAAAATTATGTTGTTCTTTTTTGAAACATTAATCCGATTAAGAAAATTATTTTAAACTTTTTAGTGGAATGTCTTCACTTGTCATAAGACGAGTTTGTACCTTCTTATTTAATTCCTCCACTTGTGTCAAGTGGTTGAATTAAATGGGAAGGTACAAACTCGCCTTATGACAAGTGCATTAATCCGAATTATTTCCTCGAGAAATCTTTCCTATTTTTGACGTTGGACAACGTCTTACAGAAAGGGTGTCAAATCAGAATCCAAAATTGCGAATCGTCATGAAATGAACCGGTGCCAACGAAAGTGGTACATGTTACATTGAGTAAATTTTACAGGAGACGCATTTTTCCAAAAACTTTGAAAAGAAAATTCAAATTTGCAATTTTCTGCATTTCAAACTGTACCAAAGTGTTATGACTGATGTGCCTAAAGAAAGTAATGAGAAATATGCGAAGTTTCTTGACAAATTCTAAGTTTGTTGGAACAAAATGCACATGTACCACTATTAATGGGAGCAAAATGCAACAGAAACCGCAAATCGTTGCCAGTAAAAGTGGTACATGTACATTTATAAAATTATTTTAAACGACAGTAAATCATCTTGAAATGCAAAATAGGGTTAAAATCTGCTGCAGAAACATCTATGTTGTCAAATTTTCTTTTCAAAAAGCTGATTTTAGTGGGTAGAACTGCTCATGTACCACTTTTCCTGGCAACTAAATTTCCATTGTGATATATACCAGAAATTAAAAAGCGCATATCTCCCGATTTAGTTGTCAAAAATCACTTTTTCGTTATTCTCTTACTACACCTTTGCTCAAAGAAGCAGTTGGTGTAAAAAACACAAAATCGACAAAAATGGTTTATGTACCACTTTCGCTGGCACCGCACAGAAGGACCAATCTTCAAAAAGACGGTCAAAAACCCTTTTTTCAAAATGATCCAAATTGAAAACTTGAGTCATGGGTTGTTAGTAGAATACTTGACGATGAAGTAAACATACTTTTGAGTCATTTTATTCGGGTGGATCATACCTTTACAGTCAATACAAGTTGAGCATGTTGTCGATTTTTAATTCTGTTAAATCTTGTAACATTTATCTTACTGCTTCATTATGTTGGACACAACGTATACATCATCCAAACCTATTATATTTGGCACCATTACAAAGTGTAGTCCAAAAACTAATAAAGCCACGCATATACGTTCGTAAATTATTTTTGATCGCGCAGAAAGTACTCGGTCTTAATTATGTATAAAATAATTATTGTATTATCTTCTTGCTGTATACATTGTGAAATTCAAAAAGGTACCCATCGGTACCCATCAATGCAATTCACACTGTAGTTTCATTTTTTTTGCCAGGAATCCAATCCTGCAGAAATTAGGTCCCGCCACCCTCCGCCCGCAAAGTTATTTTGGTTTTACTGACAGTGGTCGTTTCGGTCTTGCCAATCAATTTTGATAAATAGCAACGCGCAATATGTTTTCTCTTCTCCTTCTACTTCTCACTTGCCCCAATACAATGATGCGATATCAGCTGAAAATTGCCTAGGGGTTGTACACTTATTACGTAAGCGTTATTTTTGGGTTTTTCAACATCCCTCCCTTCATGTAAGATTTCTTACATATAATTGATTTTTTGTTTATGGGTAAAACGACAGTTCCCCTCCC